>NC_041390.1:298172653-298193674 GCF_002162155.2 Triticum dicoccoides | reverse complement strand
CTTGAAAATAAAGCCGTCCTCGGCGTTGCTTAATATGAAATGTGGCTAACAAAAGAGACAAGGTGTACATGTTGTATATGTATATGTCATCCATTTTTACTTCCCTTGATTTTTGCATATATGACACATGAATAGATGAGTAACTTGCATAGTTTATAAAATCTAAAGCCAAAAAATTAGCACAAGAAGTAGAAGGCATGAAAATATTGCAACTCAGTTTGCACATATAAGTGAAGCTCTTATTCATTTCAAAAGATTGACAATGTTCATCATTAAACCATCCCAACATTGGTGAATAAACCTTACTTGCATCAAATTTACATGCTACAACATGCTTAAATAAGCAAACATGCAGTAAGTCATTGGACACAGAATCATCACCAAGATTAGAGGTCATATCAAAATGACTAAACATTGGTTCTTTTGCATCAATAGTTAATTCAATGGGTGCACTCAAAATTGTTGGTATTTCAGTTGTTTGATCACATGGCAAAGTCAAATCATCAACGTAGTCCTCTAAAATAGGTGGTGTGATCAAAGTAATGGGTAGCTCATCAGATGGTGCATTCCAATTGACAAGGCATTCATCATTCTCATGTAGAGATGGAAGATCAGTACCTTTGTCATTACCTCTTATGATCAACTCAGATGATGTAGCCACTCTCGGGGGCGATGTGTCACATGGTGGAGGTGATGTAGTCCTGACAACAACGGATGTGGTTGTCATAGTATGCCTAGTAGTTGAAGGAACAATCATATCAACTCTTGGAATGTGCACCTTGCGCTTGTTCTCCTCGTGGCCAACACGTCGTTTTATTTCCTGTTCAGCTTTGCAAGCAAGATGAAACAAATGGTCCATAGGATAACACTCTTCATGAATTAGTATCTCTTGAATATCACGGTTTAATCCTCCCCAAAATCTATCCATAAAATCATCTTCACTTTCTTCTAAAGAGGAATGCAACAAGGTAGTTTGTAAATCATCATAATATTTTGTTACAGTTTCACTACCTTGTTTTAAGTGTTGCAACTTCTTAATCATGTCATGAGTATAATAAGCAGGGACGAAAGTATGTCGCATGGCAAGTTTCAAATCATCCCAAGTAGTAGGTATATAATCAGGGTGTAACCGACAATATTCACTCCACCAAACCAAAGCATAACCAGTGAAAGAACCAACCGCAACCTTAACCTTTTTATGTTCATTGAAATTATGGGAAGCAAATATATTTTTTATGTCGAACTCCCATTCAGTATATAAAGCAGGTTTAAAACGGCCATTAAATGATGGTATAGATACATTAACCTGATCATGTGCATTTGGATGTTTGTGCACCTCTCGTGACGGTTGTGGTATTTGCAAAGGTGGTGGCACGTCTCCCGCGATCGACAAAGCCCATGAATTGACTCTGGATCTTGTCATGATTAGTAGAACAAGAAACAAACCCAAAAATAATGTTCCTATAACTACTAGGATGTGGTGGTAAAACGCTCACAGTAAAGCAAATATCAATGTCTTACAAGTTCTTACCATGCAGCAGGCGGTGATCGGCAACCAGCGATGTCAAGTAACTCTTAATATTGTGTAAAGCGATTGCCAGGGGAGCGTACATATATACGGTGTAGAAATATGTGGAGCTGGGTTGGCTATATATGGTAGCAAAAGATTAGCAATAATCAATTCAAAGATGCAATGTTGAATAAACGCTCAACGACGGTACTGTGCTGGTCCTAGGCTAGACCGGACTAGAGATGCGAGCCTAGAACACTAATGAGGTCACGGCGTAGCACAACTAGCATCAATGAAGGATACTAAGTAGCTCTTGACAGCAAGATATAAGTGAAGATAACAACGGCAGTGAAGATAATGATGAAAAACAACTGCCAAGCAGGATATACAACAACTCTCTCTCCAACTTTCCTCTTGAAAAGTTTGAGACAATTTTCTGATAAATTCTTTCAAAGAATGCTACTAACTCAAGCTTTCCAATGCAAAAAGAATCACTCAATTCCGAGTTGATATGAGGAGTCAAAGAATTCTAAAACTGGCCTGAAAAATTGGAACAAGTTGTGTTCACGAACTTCGGAGGGCAAAAAGACCTATTTGGAAGCCGATTTTGAGGTGTCAAATATTGAACTAGCTTCTGCAACTATTTAGAGGCGGCTCGTCGCTATCTTCAATTTGAGTACTCACGGAGCCAAAACGGACTTCGTATGAGGAAGATACACCTGTTTTACTGAACAGTGCGCAAAACAGATTCCAATCCGAATTCAGGTACGAGATTGATTCTAGATAGATCCAATTTTTTTCTTCTCTCTTTTTTTTCTCACGCTTTTTTTTCTTCTCTCTCTTTTTCTTTCCTTTTTTTTCTCTTTTTTTTCTATATCTTTTTTTTCTCCCTCTTTCCAAGACAAACTAGATAAGATGCAGATTGGATCAGGCGAAGATGTGAATGACCTCAACTATGATTATGACAATGAACAGTGCATAGCACGTGGTGGAAATTAATAGATGGGATGGTGGACAGCGGAACGGATAATGATGCAGCGGCGGCGTGACTAATGTGAACAGAACTCGAAACTCTAAAGGAACTAGACACTAAGACCAGCAACTAACACGACGATGCAACCGATAATTCAACTATGCAAGCAATGAATAGAAAATTGCAAAGGCTCAGACTGGCTTGGACCAAGGATGAATAGATCTAACTCTTTTTTGTGGCTTTTTCTTGGACAATAGGTAAGAAAATAAATCTAATATAGGAAAAACTAGAAATTCTCACCGAGCAACCTGAAAACTGATACCACTTGATAGAGCCGAGGGTCCCGATCTTTCGATGAGATGGTAACTATCGATTTGGTGGAGACGATTTTGACGATCCGACTACAAACGTGCACGACGTTGCGCCTTAGCAATCGCTAAACCAATCTCCTGAGGTTACTGACGATGTCGGAAGCACGGTCAGCCTGACCACGAAGGTCTATTCCTGCAAGCAATCGAAGAACGAGCAAGAATATGATAAAGCGATCTGAATATTGCAAATATATATGAGGTATTGATAATGGTGGGGATCCGTAAGCGGTCTTGGTCTGGTCGTTGGACACAAACGAAGTACACGAAGTTGCAATGGCTAACTTTTAACTAAACAAATCCCAAGGAAAAGCTACTAGATGGATCTACTTATATAGGAGCAAGGGGTGGCGGCCAAGGAGGTGGGAGGACGTCCCAAGGCAGCCTAAAACTAAATCTAGGTCGTACAAGGCCAATGGGCCCAAGTGGAGGTGATGTAACACCTTTGGACTTGTAGTTTGACTCGGATTCTGCTGCAGCATCAGATTGTTTCGTCCACAACTCAACGCTCCGGACGAATTTGAAGGTGATTCCAATTGGGTTGGAAAGTGCACGAAATCTAGTTTCCAACGAAAAAAGAATCACCCAATTCGGAGTCCGTATGAAAAACTTGTGTGCGTTTTGAGTCAGGTGTGTCAGTGCAGTCCGAATCTGAATCCAGAACGTGAGAGACTTGGACTCTATCTTCTCTTGGGCCAAAAGTGACGTGAGAGAACTTTTTGGACAGCAAATAAAGATCTCTTTCTTCCTTATCTTCATATGTGGATTGTACAAATGTCCCATACACCTGCAATTAGACAAAACACAAATATGCATATATGCAATATTTTTGGTCATATCCAAGGTAGTCATGTCCTCATCAGGTGGTGCAGCTCTGGATTTCTTGCTCTTGCCGGTAAAGCTCTCTAGCACGTCCTCAACGGTAGCACAACACTCCGAAGAGGTGCGCTTGCCGGAGTGGGTGCGAGTGGTCCTGCCGGTCTTCTTGTTCCCTCCCTAGACTTCGGCGGCAGGAGCAGGCGCCTTGGCGGCAGCCGCTGCAACCTCTTCCTGGTAGAGTAGGTTGGCGCAAATCAGCGCATCCTTCTTGTCGTAGGGAACGGTGATGATGGTCATCGGCCCATGCATCTTCAGCGTGTTGTAGGCGTAATGTGATGCCGCCATGAACTTGGATAGTGCCGGGCGGCCGAGAATCCCATTGTAGGGCAAGGGAATCTCGGCTACATCGAAGACAATCTTCTCTGTCCTATAGTTCAGCTCGCCTCCAAATGTCACAGGCAGCGTGACCTTGCCCTTCGGCTGACTCCTTCCTGGGTTGACCCCTTGAAACGTGCCTGTCTCCTCGAGGTCTCCATCAGGAATTTGTTGCCTTTTGATCACAACGGGTGAGATCAAGTTCAGTCCGGCCCCGCCGTCAACCAGCATCTTGTGCATCCTGAGGTTGTGTATCGTTGGTCAAACCAACAACGGCAAACACCCGACCGCAGTTGTGTGATCAAGGTGGTCCTCGGCGTCAAAGATGATGGGCGTGCTGGACCACTTCAACGGCTTCTGAGTGTCGAACGACGGCTCTGCTGCTATGATCTCACGGGCCCACTGCTTGAGCCGGCGGTGAGAAGTATGCAGCAAGGCGCCACCATCGATGCACATGGCCTCTGTAGCCTTCTAGAACTCATGCTCCCCGGACTCGTCATCCTCGTCATGATCGTCGTCTTCCAGCTTCTTGTCGCGGCCCCGAGTTGGTTATCCTTTCCGCGGCGGCCTCCTTGGCCGCCATGCTTCTTGCCGGATCCTTCGGCACCATCCTGAACTTTCTCCTTGTCCCACCTCTCATATTCGGATTTTTTCTTTTCAGCAAGCAGCTCAACTTGTCGGCAGTTCTGGAGGTCGTGGCCCTTGGTGCGGTGGATCTTGCAATACTGCTTGTCAGAGCCCCCTGGCTTGTCGGCAGCCGCCAAGGCCCGGCAAGCGGCGCACCCGAAAATCTCCTTGCCGGAGTCATCTTCCTTGGCCTTGTTGGTGGCGCCGGTGTCGTCGGATCCCTCGACGCTAAGCACGGCCTTGCCCTTGCGTTTCCTTTTGCGACGCCGACCCTTCTTCATCGGGGCGGTGGTGTCTTCGTCGGTAGACTCGATTTCCGCACCGGCGTCTTCACCGCGGTACTTCCTTCCCTCTTGAGCCCGGGCGCATCTATCGGCCAGAACATAAAGTTTGGCCACATCCTTGACCTTCTTCATTGCCAGCTCCTCACACATCTTGCGGTTATGCACATTCTGATGGAATGTGCTGATCACGACGGCAGGATGAACATCCGGGATGTTGTATTGCACTCGGCTGAACCTCTGTATGTACTTGCGCAGGTTTTCGCCTTCCTTCTGGGGAATACTATGCAAATCACTTGCCTGGCCATGACCTTGGTGGCCTCCAGTGAAGGCCCCAACGAACTCATGACACAGATCCGACCAAGAAGAAATGGAATCCGCCGGCAAGTGCATCAACCAAGACATGACATTGGGTTTCAGGGCCAACGGGAAGTAGTTGGCAAGCACCTTGTCGTCACAAGCTCCAGCGGCTTACATCGCGATGGTGTAGATGCTGAGGAAGTCTGATGAATGGGTCTTGCCGTTGTACTTCTCGCCGACGTCGGGCTTGAACGTGCGGTGGGACAGCCACTGGAACAGCCGCAGCTCACGGGTAAATGCTGGGCAACCCACCTCATAAGGTAGGCCGCCGGAGCCTCCTGGTGCTGGGTGGTCCATAGCGGGCCCCGCCCGCCTGTCTGACTGGTGGCACGTATCGCACCGGCACTCGATGGTGGTTCGAGCGTCTTCATGGGCTCGCTCCCGAAGAACCTGGCATTGGTCGTGGTGGGTCCGTGGGTCGGACGACGCTATGGAAATGTTATCACAAGCGTCATCACGACGGACTGCCATCCGTGGTGGCTGACGTGGAGGAGGAGAGTGCACCGTGGCCGCGGCGCCTCCGGCCCCTCCACCACTGGCGTGCAGTGGCTCGATGGAGCGCCGGCCTGAGGGCCCCATCGGCCGTGGCCCGTCCTTGTTGGCGATGCCGATGAGGCTCCGTATAGTGGCTCTCCACTCGTCGAGCTTCTCCGCAGCAGGAGGGAAGTCGAGGAGCAGTTGCGCGCGCGCCAAAGCTTCTGCTGGTGTGGGTGGCGGCGAAAGTTGCGTGGACCGTGGCGCGCTTCGACTTCTAACCACGTTAGAAGGAGCTCTGCCACGGCCCAGCGGCTGTGTGCCATTTTCGCCAGCAGTTCGGCGGGCATGCTGACCTCCTTCGTCCCGCAAATGACGCACAAGACTCTCCCCACGGCGGTGCCCAGGGTCACCGGCGTGGTGACGCTGCTCGTCGCGCACAACCTGGGAAGAGCGCACTGTGGGCGCCGAAGTGGGTGTCTTGGAGGTCGCCGTGCTGCCCGAGGGTGGTACGCGACAACCCCGAAGGGTCCCGCGCCGCCTGCGGGGGGGCCAGCTCCGTCTCTTGATTTCTAAGCGTGCGGCCCGTCACCTTGCGCACGAACGACGCCGCTCGCCGGGCTCTGACTGCCAGAGCAATGTTGGTGCTCACGGGTTGCGCCTCGGGTTTTGTCCGCGACTGCCCCGCTGCTCGCCCGCACCAGTACGGGCCGTCTGGCTCCCGGCGAACCGACCGCCATGGCCGCCTTCTTCTTGGGAGCCATGACGATCAAAAACTGCTAGGCTGACTGCTAGACCAGATTTTCACAATTGCGCCCCAACCTGGCGCGCCAGAGATGTCAGCGGAAACGACACCTATGGGGTCAGTGGGATCCCTTCTACGGTTGGCGAGCGTGAGATTGTGAGAAGAGAAGGACTGACAGGAAGCACACGGATCGTTTACCCAGGTTCGGGCCGCGAAGATGCGTAATACCCTAGTCCTGCTTTGCCGGATGTATTTGAGTGTTCTTGTGTTCTTGAGCTAGGTACGGGGTGCAACTTGCCCAAAAGAGCCGAATCCCCCTCCTGGACGCCTCGGGCCTCCTGTTATAGGCGAAAAGGGGTTGCCACAGTGGCACACAGGAGGTGGAAAGGTCTACAGTGGATGAGTCTTTCCTCTGGCCCCGTCAGACAAACACATTTAATGCGCTACCAATGTGCCCCTCTCACTTTATCGGGGACGCCAGGGAAGCACGTCCTAGCCGTCGCCGCCTCGCCTGGCCTCGACACGCGTCCGAGCTAATGAGGCATCGTGGCGCCACGTTGGCTGGCCGCTGGGCTGGCGCGGTGCCGGATCCTTCATGAAGGGTCGCATGCCGCCACGCAAGTGCTTGCAGAGTTGGTGTAGAGGCCGCTTGTCGCCACGCAGGTGCCTGCCCAGCTGGTTGAGCTAGCAGCTGCTTGGGGACGGTGGTGGAGTCTTGGCTGGCGCGGGCCTGGCAATGGTCCTGCTGATGCCCTCGGCAAGGGCCTGATAACCCGTAAGTATAGGGGATCGCAACAATTTTCGAGGGTAAAGTATTCAACCCAAATTTATTGATTCGACGCAAGGGGAGCCAAAGAATACTCTCAAGTATTAGCAGCCGAGTTGTAAATTCAACCACACCTGGAAACTTAATATCTGCAGCAAAGTATTTAGTAGCAAAGTAATATGATAGTACTGGTAACGGTAGCAAAAGGTAACAGTAGTAAAAGTAATGTTTTTGGTATTTTGTAGTGATGATAGCAATAGCAACGGGAAAGTAGATAAGCGAAGAACAGTATATGGAAAGCTCGTAGGCAATGGATCAGTGATGGAGAATTATGCCGGATGCGGTTCATCATGAAACAGTCATAACCTAGGGTGACACAGAACTAGCTCCAGTTCATTGATATAATGTAGGCATGTATTCCGAACATAGTCATACGTGCTTATGGAAAAGAACTTGCATGACATCTTTTGTCCTACCCTCCCATGGCAGCGGGGTCCTTATGGGAACTAAGGGATATTAAGGCCTCCTTTTAATAGAGAACCGGAACAAAGCATTAACACATAGTGAATACATGAACTCCCCTCCTCTTAATAGAGAACCGGAACAAAGCATTAACACATAGTGAATACATGAACTCCTCAAACTACGGTCATCACTGGTAAGTATCCCGATTATTGTCACTTCGGGGTTAACGGATCATAACACATAATAGGTGACTATAGACTTGCAAGATAGGATCAAGAATTGTAACATCCCAAAATTTCAATTTGGAATGTTATACATTAGATAATCATGCATATCATATTTTATTTTGCTTTTGGTTTTGATCCTAGAAAATCCTAAGCAACTCAAGGACCCACGGAGAGAGTTGGGGATTTCATTATTTACATATTTGAGTTTTCTCAAATTTTGTAAACAGGGTCATTTGATTTTATTTATTTTATCATCAATTATTTCTATTACAAAAATATGAGAGAGGGAATAAAATGACTTTCCCAAAATATAGAAATATTGAGGATTTAATAAAAAAATCAAATAAGATTTATTTCGGAGTTTTTTGGTATTTTTATTTGAATTTAGGAAAAATGCGCGTTTTTCAAAATTGCATTTAGGGCCCAAATAAATGTTCACTTTATCGGGCTTGATTTTAGAAACCCGGGAAAATTTATTTTAGGATTTTTGGAGCCCGTTTAGTATTTTTTTTATTTTTTTCCGAGCGTAATTATTTTTTTAAAAAAGAGCGGGACCGACTATGGGCCGTACTCGGCCAGGACTCCCCTGGCCGGGGCCTTTATAAGCTGGGGCAAGCCAGCCCGAAGGCCAGCCGCCCCGAAACCCTAGGTCCAGCCGCCGCCAGCCCAGCCGCCGCCGCCGCCGCCGCCAGCCGCCGCCGCCGCCCCGCCGTCGATCCGCCGGAGCCGCGCGTCGCCCTAGGTTCGCCGCCCTCGAAATCCGTGCCTTTTTTTTGGAAAAAAAAATCTGTTCGTCGTTTTTCTTTTTCGTCGGATTTTTCCGCGATTATTTTCTGATCGCGATTTCCGATCCGATTTTCGTTTTAGTATAACTTTTCGCTCGTTTATCGGAATCAGGCGATTCAAGCGCCTGGAGTTTCATCTCGAAACCCTCTTTCCGAATAGTCAACTTAAACAAGTTTTTGCTACTGTAAAATTTGACATAGATCCAGATTAGTAGAACGAAGTTGTTTTCTTTCGCCGTTTGATTTCTTTTGCTTCGTTCGATTTGATTCTTTTTGCAAACCAGGGTTCTTAAGTTGAACTTTCTGGTTAGATCTTCTATTTGAGTTTTACCTCTGCATTAGATGAGTACTTATTGTATGCTTGTTTGTTTGTCTACGATAGAATACCCGGAGTGCGCCGCCTGTTACTTTGAATCTCTAGGTTTCGCGGATCATCAGCAAGGCAAGTAACACTTTGATCATACCTTTTTCTACAACCCAGTTTTATTGCATTAGATCAATCCTCACACATTGCATGATTAGGATCTAATTAAATTGTGGGATGGGAAGTAGATGAGGTAGTACCTATTACCTGTTTATTATCAAACCTTTGGGAGTTATTTTCTAAGTTTGCTTATCATGCCATGCTATGCTAGTAGACGTGGATTGGGTGAGTGATATCCATGACAGATGTGAGATTGTTAATTAATGGTTTATCTAAGGTGGCAACCTAAACACACATCTGGGTGGATTGAGGCACCTGGGTATTCCAGGACTTGCATGTTTTTCTTTTGGACCGCCACCCAGGCTCAAAGGGATCATGAGATTATTCATACTAGAAACTTCCGTGTGCAGCCACAAGCCATTATGGGCTCTGGCATAGTTGATTAAGTCGTGCGAACTCTTACAGGGTAGACTAGCAGATGTAGGGGATGTAGGTGGTACGGTCTACCCGATCGTAAGGTGCTAGCACTTCTGAAAGACTATGTCTTGGTCATCCGTTTCTCAAACACCATGTAGTGTGAGAAATCCAACGGAGGCGATCGAGTCTTGTGGGGAAAAGTGCACAAACCTCTGCAGAGTGTAACAAACTAATCATGATTAGCCGTGTCCCCGGTTATGGACGATCTTGAGTATCTAGTACCTGGATTATCATGTGAATCTCAACATGTTACTCTAAAGTAAATTTTGTTGGGTTTAATGATGTTACTTTAATTGGGATTGAGAATGCTGTCAACCATTCTCAATGTTTAACAACCACCCTGATAGTAATTAAATTTATTCCTTTGAAGTAGGGAAAATTTGGCTTTACGCAAGAACTGTAACCATAGAGCTTTCCACCAGCCAAATATGCATGTAGTATAGCTGTTTCCATTACTCTCTATGTGTTACCTTGCCAGCATATTCCATGTGCTGACCCGTTTTTGGGCTGCAACGTTAATGTTGCAGACTTTTCAGACGACGATTAAGGAGTTTTTAGGTCGTGGTTCTATACTCAGTGATGCCGTTGGAGTTGATGGACTCACTTATCTTCCAAGCCTTCCGTTGTTGTCGTTATTAGATGGCTTTAAGCCATATTTATTGTAATAAGTTCTCTTTTGAGACACCCGATGTAATAAGTGTGTGATTGCTACTCTGCTATAAATCCTTCGAGTACTGTGTGGTGTCAGCATTACTGATCCAGGGATGATACCAGAGCACAGAGATCAGACTGTTTGAGGTCTGGTCGCTACAGAGATGGTATCAGAGCACACGCTGACTGTAGGACACGACCACTAAGCTAAAGACCTAGATCACTACTCACTCTCTTCTCTTCTGACCTCTCATCTTTTCTACTCTTTAGGATGGCGGATGCAAGGAACTAGTTCACCCAACCAGATGAAGATACACCCTTTGGACGCCACTTGAAGGAAGTCACTAGATACCTAAACATAGGAATACCAAGCTTCGCGGGAACCTACAACACCACTTTACCTGAAGAAGAGCGCTGGATGATTCAAGTTCAAGTTCCAGGAAGGACGTTCATGCCAGTCACTGAGCCCATAGAGTTTTCTTTTGATGCACCAACTTGGAGTCTAGGAAAGAGTATGGCAGCTCACATCGCCATGGGACGCATTGGCGAAGTCTACCGCAAGGATCTCAAGGATACTATCTACCAGATTTGTGGGCGCCGAGATGAACACTGTGAGATGATCAGCACCAGGAAAGATAGATCAATTGCAGCTTTTATTCAGGAGTTAAATCAGCACATTCGACGACAGGAGAATCAGATGTGCGCCGACATGATAGATCTGAAGAAGGCTAAGAC
Source organism: Triticum dicoccoides (assembly GCF_002162155.2). Lineage (NCBI taxonomy): Eukaryota > Viridiplantae > Streptophyta > Magnoliopsida > Poales > Poaceae > Triticum > Triticum dicoccoides. The sequence goes on along the minus strand of NC_041390.1, from coordinate 298,182,612 downwards.
TAGAATCAAGGAACTGGAGGAAGAACTCAAGGCTACACGCGAAGATTATGAAGAAGAAATTGAAGTATTGGTGGAGAAGAATGACGATCTGATCAAGGAGATTGGCATATTTATGGGAGGCCCGACACCAGTAGATGAAGACGAAGAACCCAAGGAGATTAGCCCGGAAGACTACATCATCATTGACGGCACCGACTCGGAACAAGATACTAGCAATGATGACTATGTTGATGAAGCAGGAGCAGATATCATGGAGTCTACAACCGTAGAATATTTCTAGTAGACCACCTCATCAGTAGTAGTAGTCCACCATGTAAATATAGTAGTCCGAGCACTCTTGCGATAGCTAGATGGATTGTATGTCCTTGTTTGATTGAATGAAGTGAATTGTTTGCTTTTGCCTCATGTGCATATGGGTAGTGTTTTCTCTTTAGACCCCCTCTATTCTTATATCTCATCTTTTCTAAACCCTCAGATGCCTCTGAGACGTGACCCTAGATTTGCCTTTCCGCCGGAGCTCATCCAGTTGATCCAGCAGCAGAACACCTTGATGCAGTTGCTAGTTCAGAATCAGAATCAGGGGAACAACAACAACCCACCACCACCACCACCTGTTGACCACTTAGCCCGTTTTCTTAGGCTGAATCCGCCGGTGTTTTCCAGTAGCACCGAGCCGATAGTAGCAGATGATTGGCTCCGCAAGACAGCTAGGGAGTTGACCACAGCAGGGTGCACAGATGCGGAGAAGGTGAAGTTTGCCGCACATCAGTTAGAAGGACCCGCAGCATCATGGTGGGAGAATTTCACAGCCACCTTCCCAGTCGACACTGTCACATGGGACCAGTTTCAGCAGGCTTTCCGTACTGCCCAAGTTTCAGCAGGAGCAATGGCCATGAAGAAGCGTGAGTTTCGTAACTTGCGCCAAGGAGGACAGACAGTTGGCCAGTATGTGGAGGAGTTTAGTAAGCTAGCACGTTATGCCCCAGATGACGTTGCTACGGAAGCAGCTAAGCAGGAGAAATTCCTAGAAGGATTGAATGATGAGTTGAGTATGCAGTTGATGGTAGCCACCATCAACAACTATCAGGAGTTGGTAGATCGTGCTCTTATGATTGAAGGGAAGCAGCAGCAAATTGAGAACCTCAAGAGGAAGTATGGACAAGGAAAGTATAATTCAGGAGCTCAGTAGAAGCCACGTTTTACCCCTAGACCGGGAGAACATTTTCAGCATACCCATGGAGTAGGTAGCTCGCACAATCACAATGGCACCAAGAATGGTAATGGAAATGGAGCAAGCAATGGCCAGAACCGCAGCACCCCATCAACCCCAGCCAAGAGAGATCTGAGTCAAGTCACCTGTTTCAAGTGTTCCAAGACCGGACATTATGCCAATGAATGTCCTGAAGGCCAAAACGGAAATGAAAGCTCTGGAAAGAAGCCGAACCCTTTCAACAGGGGACAGGTGAACCACGTTAATGTGGAGGAGGTTGAAACTCATCCCGATGCAGTAATAGGTAAGTTTTTTGTTAAGTCATTTACTACACTCGTTCTTTTTGATACTGGTGCATCGCATTCATACATCTCAAGGGGATTTGTGGATAAGTATAACCTACCAACCCAAGCCCTTAGGTCACCCATGTTAGTAACCTCGCCAGGAGCAGAGTATGTGGCTAGTCTATGGTGTGAACGGTTACCATTAAGGATTGGTAACTATGTTTTTCCCTCAGACCTAGTAGTATTGGAATCTCAAGGATTGGATATGATACTAGGCATGGATTGGTTATCAAAGTATGAAGGGAATATTGAGTGTGCTAGTAAGTCAATTTGCTTACCAGACTAGAAGGGAGAAGGATCAAGTATGTATCCCGGCATGTGCCAAAGAGGACCCAAGTAAATTGCCTAACAGGAGTTGTGCAGGAGGAAGTACCAGTGGTAAAGGATTTTCCTGATGTATTTCCAGAAGAGTTGCCAGGCATGCCACCAGATAGAGATATTGAGTTTTTGATTGAGCTATTGCCAGGCACTGGGCCAATATCGAAGAGACCATATAGGATGCCAGCAAAAGATTTGGTGGAAATTAAGAAGGAGATTAAGGAGTTACTGGACAAAGGTTACATTTGCCCAAGTTCTTCGCCTTGGGGATCGCCAGTACTTCTAGTGGAGAAGAAGGATGGATCGTTAAGGATGGTTGTTGATTATCGAGGATTGAACGAAGTAACGATCAAGAACAAGTACCCACTACCAATGATCAACGATCTGTTTGATCGATTGCAAGGAGCTAAAGTATTTTCCAAGATCGATTTGCGATCAGGATACCGCCAGTTGAAGATTCGAGAACATGATATTCCGAAGACAGCTTTTACCACCAGGTATGGGCTGTATGAGTATACCGTTATGTCATTTGGTCTGACTAACGCGCCTGCCTATTTTATGAACATGATGAACAAAGTGTTTATGGAGTTTTTGGATAAGTTCGTCGTAGTGTTCATTGATGATATCCTGGTATATTCGAAGAATGAAGAGGAGCATAAGGAGCATTTGCGTTTGGTACTTGGAAAGCTCAGAGAACACCAATTATATGCCAAGTTCCGCAAATGTGAGTTTTGGTTGAAGGAAGTAGGATTCCTCAAACACGTTATATCCGGAGAAGGTATAGCAGTAGATCCCGCTAAAGTTGAAACCATGACCAAGTGGGAAGCCCCAACAACAGTTGGAGAGATCCGGAGTTTTCTTGGACTCGCAGGATACTACCGGAGGTTTATTGAGAATTTCTCAAAGATTGCGAAGCCTATGACGGAGTTGTTGAAGAAGGATACTAAGTTCAAATGGACTGAGGAGTGTGAGGCAAGTTTTCAGGAATTGAAGAACCATTTGGTTACCTCACTAGTGTTGATTTTGCCAGATCAGACCCAGGATTTTGAGGTGTATTGCGACGCTTCACGTCGAGGACTTGGAGCAGTACTTATGCAGGAAGGGAGAGTTGTTTCGTATGCTTCACGACAACTGAAGCCTCACGAATTGAATTATGCCACACATGATTTGGAGTTAGCAGCCGTAGTACATGCCTTGAAGACATGGAGACATTTCCTCATCGGAAATCATTGTGATGTGTACACGGATCACAAGAGTTTGAAGTACATTTTCATGCAGAAGGAGTTGAACCTCAGACAAAGGAGATGGTTGGAGCTCATCAAGGATTATGATATGAGATTGCATTATCATCCCGGGAAGGCTAATGTAGTAGCTGATGCATTAAGCCGCAAGAGCCATGTCAATACGTTAATGACGGGAGAAATACCCAAGGAGTTAGCAGAAAATCTTCGTGAACTATGTTTGGAAATAGTTTCGAGAGGCTATGTAGCAGCACTAGAGACTCAGTTAACTTTGATGGATAGAATCAAAGAAGCTCAGAAAACTGACAAAGAGATTACCGCTATAAAGGAGAAACTGAGCAAAGGAAAAGCTAAAGGATTTCGTGAGGATGAGCACGACACCCTATGGTTTGAAGACCGTGTTTATGTACCCAATGACCCGGAGATCAGAAAGTTGATTCTGCAAGAGGCACATGATTCACCATATTCAATTCACCCAGGAAATACCAAGATGTATTTGGATTTGAAGGATATTTTCTGGTCGAACGGAATGAAGAAGGGTATTGCGGAGTATGTAGCAGTTTGTGACGTATGTCAGAGAGTAAAGGCAGAGCATCATAAGCCAGCAGGATTGTTGCAACCATTACCGATACCCGAATGGAAGTGGGATAAGCTAGGCATGGATTTTATCACGGAATTACCAAGGACTCGTTCAGGCTATGACTCGATTTGGGTCGTAGTTGATCGCTTGAAGAAGGTAGCTCATTTCATCCCGGTAAAGACCACTTACACCAGTGCTAAGTTGGCAAAGATATACATGACCAGGATCGTATGTTTGCATGCAGTTCCGAGGAGCATCGTATCAGATAGAGGAACCCAGTTTACCTCAAAGTTCTGGAAGCAGTTGCATGAGACTTTGGGTACTAGGCTAGAATTTAGTACAACTTTTCATTCGTAGACAGATGGACAGACCGAGAGAGTCAATCAAATTTTGGAGGATATGCTGAGAGCTTGTGCGCTAGATTATGGATCTAGTTGGGACGATAATTTGCCATATGCAGAGTTCTCTTACAATAGTAGCTATCAGACCAGTTTGAAGATGGCACCTTTCGAAGCTCTGTACGGAAGGAGGTGCAGGACACCGTTGTCATGGGACGAAGTTGGAGACCACCAGTTGTTTGGACCAGATCTGATTAAAGAGTCTGAACAGTAGGTGAAGTTGATTCGCGATAGGCTCAAGGTAGCCCAGTCCAGGCAGAAGAGCTACGCAGACTCTAAACGCAAGGAGACAGTTTACGAAGCCAGAGACAGAGCTTATCTTCGAGTATCCCCACTTCGAGGGATTAAGCACTTTGGAGTTAAGGGGAAGTTAGCGCCACGATTTGTAGGGCCATGTCGAGTTTTGGAGCGTATGGGAGAAGTGGCCTACAAGTTGGAATTGCCAGGAGGATTGACAGGAGTTCATGATGTGTTCCACGTTTCTCAGTTGAAGAAGTGTCACGCGGAGATGGCTAACATACCTTTGAGAGACACAGTGCCATTAGAAGCAATTCAGTTGGATAACGATTTGACCTATGAGGAGAAACCAGTCAAGATTCTCGAGTTTGCCAGCCGAGTCACTCGCAGCAAGGTTATCAAGTTTTGCAAAGTTCAGTGGAGCCACCACACGGAGGATGAAGCCACCTGGGAGCGAGAGGAAGATTTGCTCAAGGACCACCCTCACCTATTTTCTAGCCAACCCGAATCTCGAGGGCGAGATTCATCTTAAGGGGGGTAGGTTTGTAACATCCCAAATTTTCAATTTGGAATGTTATACATTAGATCATCATGCATATCATATTTTATTTTGCTATTGGTTTTGATCCTAGAAAATCCTAAGCAACTCAAGGACCCACGGAGAGAGTTGGGGATTTCGTTATTTACATATTTGAGTTTTCTCAAATTTTGTAAACAGGATCATTTGATTTTATTTATTTTATCATCAATTATTTCTATTACAAAAATATGAGAGAGGGAATAAAATGACTTTCCCAAAATATAGAAATATTGAGGATTTAATAAAAAATCAAATAAGATTTATTTCGGAGTTTTTCGGTATTTTTATTTGAATTTAGGAAAAATGCACGTTTTTCGAAATAGCATTTAGGGCCCAAATAAATGTTCACTTTATCGGGCTTGATTTTAGAAACCCGGGAAAATTTATTTCAGGATTTTTGGAGTCCGTTTAGTATTTTTTTTAATTTTTTTTCCGAGCGTAATTATTTTAAAAAAAAAGAGCGGAACCGACTATGGGCCGTACTCGGCCAGGACTCCCCTGGCTGGGGCCTTTATAAGCCGGGGCAAGCCAACCCGAAGGCCAGCCGCCCCGAAACCCTAGGCCCAGCCGCCGCCAGCCCAGCCGCTGCCGCCGCCCCGCCGTCGATCCGCCAGAGCCGTGCGTCACCCGAGGTTCGCTGCCCTCGAAATCCGTGCCTTTTTTTTGGAAAAAAAATTCCGTTCGTCGTTTTTCTTTTTCGTCGGATTTTTCCACAATTATTTTCTGATCGTGATTTCCGATCCTATTTTCGTTTTAGTATAAAACTTTTCGCTCGTTTATCGGAATCAGGCGATTCAAGCGCCTGGAGTTTCGTCTCGAAACCCTCTTTTCGAATAATCAACTTAAACAAGTTTTTGCTACTGTAAAATTTGACATAGATCCAGATTACTAGAACGAAGTTGTTTTCTTTTGCTGTTTGATTTCTTTTGCTTCGTTCGATTTGATTCTTTTTGCAAACCAGGGTTCTTAAGTTGAACTTTCTGGTTAGATCTTCTATTTTAGTTTTACCTGTGCATTAGATGATTACTTATTGTATGCTTGTTTGTTTGTCTACGATAGAATACCCGGAGTGCGCCGCCTGTTACTTTGAATCTCTAGGTTTCGCGGATCATCAGCAAGGCAAGTAACACTTTGATCATACCTTTTTCTACAACCCAGTTTTATTGCATTGGATCAATCCTCACACATTGCATGATTAGGATCTAATTAAATTGTGGGATGGGAAGTAGATGAGGTAGTACCTATTACCTGTTTATTATCAAACCTTTGGGAGTTATTTTCTACGTTTGCTTATCATGCCATGCTATGCTAGTAGACGTGGATTGGGTGAGTGATATCCATGACAGATGTGAGATTGTTAATTAATGGTTTATCTAAGGTGGCAACCTAAACACACATCTGGGTGGATTGAGGCACCTGGGTATTACAGGACTTGCCTGTTTTTCTTTTGGACCGCCACCCAGGCTCAAAGGGATCATGAGATTATTCATACTAGAAACTTCCGTGTGCAGCCACAAGCCATTATGGGCTCTGGCATAGTTGATTAAGTCGTGCGAACTCTTACAGGGTAGACTAGCAGATGTAGGGGATGTAGGTGGTACGGTCTACCCGATCGTAAGGTGCTAGCGCTTCTGAAAGACTATGTCTCGGTCATCCGTTTCTCAAACACCATGTAGTGCGAGAAATCCAACGGAGGCGATCGAGTCTTGTGGGGAAAAGTGCACAAACCTCTGCAGAGTGTAATTAACTAATCATGATTAGCCGTGTCCCCGGTTATGGACGATCTTGAGTATCTAGTACCTGGATTATCATGTGAATCTCAACATGTTACTCTAAAGTAAATTTTGTTGGGTTTAATGATGTTACTTTAATTGGGATTGAGAATGCTGTCAACCATTCTCAATGTTTAACAACCACCCTGATAGTAATTAAATTTATTCCTTTGAAGTAGGGAAAAATTGGCTTTACACAAAAACTGTGACCATAGAGCTTTCCACCAGCCAAATATGCATATAGTATAGCTGTTTCATTCCATTACTCTCTATGTGTTACCTTGCCAGCATATTCCATGTGCTGACCCGTTTTCGGGCTGCAATGTTAATGTTGTAGACATTTCAGACGACGATTAAGGAGTTTTTAGGTCGTGGTTCTATAGTCAGTGATGCCGTTGGAGTTGATGGACTCACTTATCTTCCAAGCCTTCCGCTGTTATCGTTATTAGATGGCTTTAAGCCATATTTATTGTAATAAGTTCTCTTTTGAGACACCCGATGTAATAAGTGTGTGATTGCTACTCTGCTATAAATCCTTTGAGTACTGTGTGGAGTCAGCATTACTGATCCAGGGATGACACCGGAGCACAGAGATCAGACTATTTGAGGTCTGGTCGCTACAAGAATTCTCATATATTGATGAAAACATAATAGGTTCAAATCTGAAATCATGGCACTCGGGCCCTAGTGACAAGCATTAAGCATAGCAAAGTCATAGCAACATCAATCTCAGAACATAGTGGACACTAGGGATCAAACCCTAACAAAACTAACTCAATTACATGATAGATCCCATCCAACCCATCACCGTCTAGCAAGCCTACGATGGAATTACTCACACACGGCGGTGAGCATCATGAAATTGGTGATGGAGGATGGTTGATGATGACGATGGCGACGGATTCCCCTCTCCGGAGCCCCGAACGGACTCCAGACCAGCCCTCCCGAGAGGTTTTAGGGCTTGGCGGCGGCTCCGTATCATAAAATGCAATGATTTCTTCTCTCTGATTTTTTTCTCCTCGAAACTCAATATATGGAGTTGGAGTTGGAGTCGGAGAGGCAACAGGGGGCCCACGAGGTAGGGGGCGCGCCCTAGGGGGCAGGCGCGCCCCCACCCTCGTGGAGAAGTGGTGGGCCCCCTGGCCTTCATATTTTGCAGGTATTTTTCTTATTTTCTGAAAAGTGGCTCCGTGAAGTTTCAGGTCATTCCGAGAACGTTTGCTCCTGCACATAAATAACACCATGGTAATTCTGTTGAAAACAGCGCCAGTCCATGTTAGTTCCATTCAAATCATGCAAGTTAGAGTCCAAAACAAGGGCAAAAGTGTTTGGAAAAGTAGATACGTTGGAGATGTATCAACTCCACCAAGCTTAAACCTTTGCTTGTCCTCAAGCAATTCAGTTGACAAACTGAAAGTGATAAAGAAAAACTTTTACAAACTCTGTTTGCTCTTGTTGTTGTAAATATGTAAAGCCAACATTCAAGTTTTCAGCATAGATTATAACTAACCACATTCACAATAACACATAGGTCTCAAGTTTACTCATATCAATAGCATAATCAACTAGCGAGCAATAATACTAAATCTCGGATGACAACACTTTCTCAAAACAATCATAATATGATATAACAAGGTGGTATCTCGCTAGCCCTTTCTGAGACCGAAAACATAAATCCAGAGCACCTTTAAAGACCAAGGACTGACTAGACATTGTAATTCATGGTAAAAGAGATCCAGTCAAGTCATACTCAATGTAAACTAACAATAATGAATCCAAATGACAGTGGTGCTCTCTAACTGGTGCTTTGTAATAAGAGGATGATGACTCAGCATAAAGGTAAACAGATAGGCCCTTCGCAGAGGGAAGTAGGGATTTGTAGAGGTGCCAGAGCTCGGTTTGGAAACAGAGTTGAATAATATTTTGAGCGGTATACTTTCATTGTCAACATAACAACCAAGAGATGGCGATATCTTCCATGCTACACACATTATAGGCGGTTCCCAAACAGAATGGTAAAGTTTATACTCCCCCTTCCACCAACAAGCATCAATCCATGGCTTGCTCGAAACAACGAGTGCCTCCAACTAACAAGAGTCCTAGGGGGAGTTTTGTTTGCAATTATTTTGATTTAGTTTGCATAAAGCATGGGACTGGGCATCCCGGTGACCAGCCATTTATCTCGTGAGTGAGGAGCGGAGTTGTAACGCCCTCGATGCGGCTATATCTCCTACGTGTCGAAGCACGACTTAGAGGCATAACCGCATTGAAAGCAATGTCACAAGTGAGGTAATCTTCGCAAACAACCCATGTAATATAAATAAAGGGGAAAGGATACATAGTTGGCTTACACTCGCCACGTCACACAAATACATAAATAGCATTACATTCATCCAATACACTCATGGTCCGACTACGGTACCAAAATAAAGATCAACCCCCAAATGCGACAAAGTCCCCGATCGCCCCAACTGGGCACCACTACTGATCATATGGGAACGACACATAGTAACGATGAGAGTCTTCATCGAACTCCCACTTGAGCTCAAGCGCATCGTCTGGAGCGGTATCATCGGTCCCTGCATCTGTTTTTGGAAGTAAACTGTGAGTCACGGGGACTCAGCAATCTCACACCCTTGCGATCAAGACTATTTAAGCTTATAGGTAAGGCAAGGTATGATGTGGAGCTGCAGCAAGCGACTAGCATATATGGTGGCTAACCTATTCGCAAAAGAGAGCGAGAAGAGAAGGCAAAAGCACGGTCGAACAACTATGATCAAGAAGTGATCCTAGAACAACCTACGTCAAGCATTACTCCAACACTGTGTTCACCTCCCGGACTCCGCCGAGAAGAGACCATCACGGTTATACACGCGGTTGATGCATTTTAATTAAGTTAAGTCTCAGGTTTTCTACAACCGGACATCAACAAATTCACATCTGCCCATAACCGCGGGAACGGCTTTCGCAAGTTCAAATCCCTGCAGGGGAGTCCCAACTTAGCCCATCACACGCTCTCATGGTCAACGAAGGATATTCCTTCTCCAGAGACATTCCGATCAGACTCGGCATCCAGGTTACAAGACATCCTCGACAATGGTAAAACAAGTCCAGCAACACCGCCCGAATGTGTCGACAAATCCCGATAGGAGCTGCACATATCTCGTTCTCAGGGCACACTCAGATTGTCCAAACTTCCGGTAGGCCAGCCCAGAGTTGCCCCTGGTGTCCACCGGCGGCTGACGAGGTGGACCAACACTTAGAGGAGCACTGGCCCGG
>NC_041390.1:298137541-298172448 GCF_002162155.2 Triticum dicoccoides | reverse complement strand
GGGCTCCGGAAACCCAAGGGAAAAAGAGGCTAGGTGGCAAATGGTAAAACCAAGGTTGGGCATTGCTGGAGGAGTTTTATTCAAGGCGAACTATCAAGGGGTTCCCATTATAACCCAACCGCGTAAGGAACGCAAAATCCGGGAACATAACACCGATATGACGGAAACTAGGGCGGCAAGAGTGGAACAAAACACTAGGCAAAAGGCCGAGACTTCCACCCTTTACCAAGTATATAGGTGCATTAAGATAACAAGATAATATAGTGATATCCCAACAATAAACAATGTTCCAACAAGGAACGATCTCCAATCTTCACCTGCAACTAGCAATGCTATAAGAGGGGCTGAGCAAAGCGGTAACATAGCCAATCAACGGTTTGCTAGGACATGGTGGGTTAGAGGTTTCACATGGCAATTTGGGAGGCATGATAAGCAAGTGGTAGGTATCGTAGCATAGGCATAGCAAAAGAGCGAGCATCTAGCAAGCAAAGATAGAAGTGATTTCGAGGGTATGATCATCTTGCCTGCAAAGTTGTCAGACTTGACTTGATCCTCGTAAGCAAACTCAATGAGCTCCTCGTTCTCTAACTCGTCTCCCGGCTCTACCCAAACAAGACAAACAAGCAAAAGGAACACAATCAACCATGTGCAATGCTCAAACAACATGATGCAAACATGGTATGCTATGCGGGATGCGATATGTGATGCATATGCAAGATTTGACAAGGAATGATTGAACCTGGCCTCAACTTGTAAATCCAAGAGTTCCACTGGAAAGGTGAGGTGATTTCGGTTGAAATCGATATAAAGATTACCGGAATCGGATGCACGGTTTGGAAATGGCAAGCAATACAAATATGGCACCGGTCTGCGATAATCAGCAAGTAGCCATCTAAATGCATCAATAACAACATGCTACAACACTCCAACATGACAACAAAATACATGGCAGGGATCCACCCATAATGCTTGACAAAAGATGAACACTGAGCTACGGCTAATTCATCCATTAGCAGGTTCAAACAAGCATGGAAAAAATGCAAAAGATAACAGCTTACAGACTTGGTGAAATTAACACAAGTCTAGAATTTATCATCAGGAAGGACACTTTAGAGCATGAAAACTACATGCTACAGGAACTTAACATGGAAAATCCAGGCATGGCATGAAGCTACTCAAAGCACTTAACAAAAGTCCCTTAGTGACCTTGAGCCAAAAGGGATCAGAAAATACATTTGCAAGCATGTGAACATGGCAAAAACATAAACAGATCTCAGACTTAGAGAAAAAACTGAAGCATGCAAATCAGTTAACGAGTAGGCATGTTTACGAGCTCGATGCACTCACTATAGAGCATGGCATGACAAACTAAGCATACACCCATCAAGAATACATAGCATAGAAGCTATACATGGCAAGAACAACAACATATCATGCACGGATTAATAGCAACATCCTCGACAAAATCGTTAATCATGTCTACAATGTGCCAGGATTCATGAAATAGCAAAAGTAGAGCTTGATTTACTCACGCTAGGGTGCTCCATAAATGCAGATAATCACAGGGATGGATAGAGCACCACAATGTTAACAAATCATCCTTACTGATCATCCTCAAAAGAGGCACGGATCACTAGGAAACAACATGAACATATGCCATACCAAGAAAATCAGGACAAGGACTTGGTGAAAAACTAAGTCCGTGAAATCAGCATTACCGATTACGCTATTTTGCAAGCTTGTGATAGTCACCACAAGTATCACAAAAATACATGGTAAGCACCTCTGTAAAGATGGAATGGCATATGACAAAACACATGTAGAGCTCAGGATCATATCATGCACACATTAATCATGGCAAAAATGACAAAATGCCATTTGATGAAACAGATCTGACAAGTTTATCACATAGCCCTCTTCCAACAGCATTTCGGGCAACAAAATGAGCTCAAATGAAAATGATGCAATGAGATTAAATGATGTACTCGTCGAGACGAACATTTTGATATGCTACACGTGCAAATCGGAGCTACGGATGCACAGATACGACATGATGAAGTTTGCAAAAAAATAAGGGGAGAGAGGAAAGTCAACCCTAGGGTTTTTGGATCTAAGATCTACTGTAGCGTGTACTATAGCTGTTCACGCGAACCGAGGATGGCCGGAGTTGTCGGGGAAGAAGAAGTAGCGGCCGGCGGGGGCGGCGAGGTCGCCGGCCGGTCCGGTTCCCGGCGAGACGGCGGGGAGGAGGACGGCAGCGGTCTCGGGCGGCGGACCTCGCTGGAGGAGGAGACCGGCGCGGTGGGCGGAGCTCGCGGCCAACGACGGTGAGCTTTGGCGGCGACCGGCGATGAGGGTTGCGGGCGCGGTCACGCGGGCGGAGTCGTCGCCGGGCGCGGGGAGGAAGAAGGCGGGTGGCGGCGAGGTGGATCTGGGCCGCGGGGGCCTGGTTCGGGCCGAACGGGCCTCGCGGCGGAGGAGGGCGGCGGAGCCATGTGTCACGCCCTGGTTGGGTGCAGACGGCGGCGGCGGTGCGTCCGGCGCGGCAGGAGACGATTTCTAGGGTTTCGGGGGAAGAAGACCCGTGATTTTTGGAGAAGGAGCTATTTATAGGCATAGAGGGAGCTAGGAAGCTCCAAATGGAGTGCGGTTTTCGTCCACGCGATCGTGATCGAACACTCTAGGTAATGGAGAGGCTTTAGGTGGGTTTTGGGCCAAATTTGAAGGGTGTTGGGCTGCAACACAGACGAGGCCTTCTCGGTCCGTCGGTTAACCATTGGAGTATCAAACGAAGTCCAAATGGCACGAAACTTGACAGGCGGTCTACCGGTAGTAAACCAAGGCCGCATGGCAAGTCTCGGTCCAATCCGGAAATGTTTAACCCCCACACACGAAAAGAGGTAGAAAGGACCACCGGAGGAGATAGGAGCGCCGGAATGCAAAACGGACAACGGGGAAAATGCTCGGATGCATGAGACGAACACATATGCAAATACAATGCACATGATGACATGATATGAGATGCATGACAAAGGCAACAACACACGGAGACAAAAACCCGAACCCGAGGAAAATAAAAATAACTTAGGCCAGAAACAGCAAGAGTTTGGATACATATAAGGTAAATTACACCCGGGGTGTTACAACACTCCACCACTACGAAAGGATCTCGACCCGAAATCTAGGACTGGAAAAACGCCGGGTACACAGAACGGAGGTGATCCTCGCGTTCCTAGGTGGCTTCACGGTCGGAATGGTGTGACCACTTGACTTTGAGGAATTTGATTGACTTATTGCGAGTCATGCGCTCAGTTTCTTCAAGTATAGCAACGGGGTGCTCATGATAAGACATGTCTTCTTGGAGACCAATGTCTTCGAAGTTAACGGTGCGATCAGGGGTCTTGAAGCACTTGCGGAGCTTAGAGACATGAAACACGTCGTGCACGTTTGCAAAGTTGGAGGGAAGCTCAAGTTGATAGGCGAGATCACCTCTTTTGCTTAAGATCTTGAAAGGACCCACGTATCTAGGGGCAAGCTTCCCTTTGATACCGAAGCGACGAGTACCTTTCATTGGAGAGACGCAGAGGTAGACATGGTCTCCGATCTCGAAAGCCAAATCACGATGTTTGCTATCATAGTAGCTCTTCTGGCGCGATTGCGCTGCTTTGAGGTTATCACGAATGACTTTGCACATTTCCTCTGCCTCTATGATCAAGTCATTTCCAAGAAGTTGACGTTCACCGGTCTCTGACCAGTTAAGAGGAGTACGGCACTTCTTGCCATAGAGAATTTCAAAAGGGGCCTTGCCCGAACTCGCTTGGAAGCTGTTGTTGTAGGAGAACTCGGCATATGGAAGACAATCTTCCCACTTCATACCGAAAGAGATAACGCAAGCCCTGAGCATATCTTCAAGGATCTGATTGACACGCTCGACTTGGCCGCTAGTTTGAGGATGAAAAGCTGTGCTGAAACGGATGTTGGTGCCCATGGCCTTCTGAAAAGAATCCCAAAACTTGGACGTAAAGATGCTGCCACGATCTGAAGAGATCAACTGCGGAATGCCATGCAGAGAGACAATCCAAGAAGTATATAGCTCCGCTAATTAAGCTGCAGTGATAGACTCTTTGATAGGCAGAAAGTGAGCCACTTTAGTGAGTTTGTCGATGACAATGAATATAGCAACATTGCCACGCTTGGACTTTGGAAAACCCGTCACGAAGTCCATCTCAATGTGGTCAAACTTCCATTCTGGAATGGCAAGAGGTTGGAGGAGACCAGCTGGTCGTTGGTGTTCTGCCTTCACTCTTTTGCAGACATCACATTCATTCACGAAATGAGCAATCTCGCGCTTCATTCGAGTCCACCAATACGACTGCTTGAGGTCATGGTACATCTTTGTACTTCCAGGGTGGATAGAGAGGAGTGAATTGTGAGCCTCGTTCATAATGACATTACGAAGGTCACCTTTAGGCACAACAATACGATCCTCGAAGAATAGAGTATCCTTGTCATCAAGGCGATAGCACTTGTACTTGGGTTAACTCTTGGCAATCCCAATCTTCACCTTCTTCACCATAGCATCAAGAAGTTGAGCCTCGCGAATATGATCTTCCAAAGTAGGAGAGACTTGGAGGTTGGCGAGGAAACCTTGAGGAACAACTTGCAGGTTGAGTTTGCGGAAAGCTTCACAAAGCTCGGGTTGGTAAGGCTTGAGAATCAGACTGTTGCAGTAAACCTTCCTGCTCAATGCGTCAGCAATTACGTTGGCCTTGCCTGGAGTATATTCGATACTCGGATTATACTCTTGAATCATTTCGACCCACGAGTCTGCCTGAGGTTGAGATTAGGCTGAGTGAAGATGTACTTGAGACTCTTGTGGTCAGTGAAGATGTCCACTTTTCTTCCCAATAAGATATGTCTCCAAGTCAAAAGAGCATGCACAACTGCCGCCAACTCGAGGTCATGAGTGGGGTAGTTCTTCTCGTTGGGCTTCAACTGGCGAGAGGTATAGGCCACAACTTTCTTCTCTTGCATCAACACTGCGCCAAGACCTTGAAGAGAGGCATCGCAGAAGACCTCGAACAGTTTGTGATAGAGGCAAAGGTGTCCCGTCTTTCGATGAGATGATGGATATCGCTTTGGTGGAAGTCGACTTTGACGATCCGACTACGAACGTGCGAGGACGTCGCGCCTTAGCAATCGCTAAACCAACTCCGAGAGGTTATTGACCACGCCGGAGTACGATCAACCTGACCACGAGGGTCTGTTTCCTGCGAGCAAACGAAGAACAAGCAAGAAACTGAGATTGCAATCTGGATATTGCGAATATAAGATGAAAGCTTTATTGATCAAGGTGGGGTTCTGTGACGCCTTTGTCTGGTCGTTGAACACAAACGAAGTACGCGAAGTTGCAGCTATGGCGAACTTTTAATCTAAACAAAACCCAAAGTCTAAACGATGCCCTAAGGGCTGTATATATGGAGGAAGAGGGGGGGAATTTCGTGGCCCTTGGTGGAGGGGTCCGAAATCAACCCTATCTCTTGTTTCCCCACACATACGGACTCTAAAAATAGCCTATACTTATGTATTTCGAAATTACATGGGCCTGGCCCAATAATAAGGTGACGCAACACCTAAAATAGCCTCGGGACGAAATTTATGAAGTGGCATCTTGTATATTTCGTCCAAGGCTCCAATGTTCATCCTTCTCCAAGCTAGGCCCTTCATTTGTAAGCAAAACAAATGTAATCAATTTAGGCAGCATCATATTCTCATGAACATTAGAATCATTACCAAGAAACGAAAGTACCTGGTAATTTAGTTGGCGTGCACGAGCTCTAGTAATTGGTCCAGTATGTATAGCAGCAGGGGCTGTGGGTGTAACAATTGTATTGATGTCCTCATCATCCTCCCCTTCTTGAAATGAAGTCGTCCTCGACGGAAGTTCATCTTCCTCACCCAAATAAGGCTTCAAATCTGCAATGTTAAAAGTGGGACTAACCCCAAAATCTGCAGGCAGCTCAAGTTTATATGCATTATCATTTATTTTCTCTAACACCTTAAAGGGACCATCAGCACGTGGCATTAACTTTGATTTGCGCAAATCAGGAAATCTATCCTTACGCAAATGTAACCAAACAAGATCTCCAGGTGCAAACACAACATGTTTTCTACCCTTATCTCCAGCAAGTTTATATTTAGCATTCAGGCGCTCAATGTTTTCCTTAGTTAACTCATGCATTTTTAAAATCAATTCAGCACGTTGTTTAGCATCAAAATTAACCTTCTCTGAAGATGGAAGAGGCAACAAATCAATAGGTGCATGAGGTAGGAAACCATACACAACTTCAAAAGGGCACATCTTAGTAGTAGAATGCAATGAACGATTATAAGCAAATTCAATATGAGGCAAGCATTCCTCCCACATTTTCTTATTATTCTTCAAAACAGCCCTAAGCATAGTAGACAACGTTCTATTGACTACTTCAGTTTGTCCATCAGTTTGGGGGTGACAAGTAGTACTAAAAAGCAGTTTAGTCCCCAACTTAGCCCATAAACATCTCCAAAAGTGGCTAAGAAATTTAGTATCACGATCTGAAACAATAGTATTTGGCACACCATGCAAGCGAATAATTTCACGAAAGAACAAATCAGCAACATTAACAGCATCATCACTTTTATGACATGGTATAAAGTGTGCCATTTTCGAGAATCTATCCACGACAACAAATATGCTATCCCTCCCCTTCTTTGTTCGAGGTAAACCTAAAACAAAGTCCATAGATATATCCTCCCAAGGAACACTAGGTACAGGCAAAGGCATATATAAACCATGAGGATTGAGTCGTGACATAGCTTTTTGACATGTAGTGCAGCGAGCAATAAAACACTCAACATCCCGTCTCATCTTTGGCCAAAAGAAATGTGTAGCAAGTACGTCCTCCGTCTTCTTCACGCCAAAGTGTCCCATTAATCCTCCTCCATGCGCCTCCTGCAACAACAAAAGACGAACGGAGCTAGCTGGAATGCATAGCTTGTTAGCAGGAAACACAAATCCATCGTTAACAACAAACTTGTTCCACATTCTTCCTTCCTTACAATTCTGCATTACATCTTTAAAATCAGCATCATGCACATATTGATCTTTGATGGTCTCCAAACCAAATATTTTGAAGTCAAGTTGTGAAAGCATAGTATAGCGACGAGACAATGCATCAGCAATAACATTTTCTTTTCCCTTCTTGTGTTTAATGACATAAGGGAAAGTCTCAATGAATTCAACCCATTTAGCATGTCTACGATTCAGTTTAGCTTGACTTTTAATATGTTTCAAAGATTCATGATCAGAATGTATAACAAATTCTTTGGGCCATAAATAATGTTGCCATGTTTCTAAAGTCCGAACAAGAGCATATAATTCTTTATCATAAGTAGAATAATTCAGACTAGGCCCACTCAATTTTTCAGAAAAGTATGCAACAGGTTTGCCATCTTGTAATAACACACCTCCTAATCCAATTCCACTAGCATCACATTCAAGCTCAAAAAGTCTTATTAAAATCAGGAAGTTGGAGTAAAGGAGCATGTGTCAACTTATCTTTCAATACCGTGAAGGCTTCTTCCTGTGCGGTACCCCAAAGAAAAGGCACATCTTTCTTTGTAAGCTCATTGAGAGGTGCAGCAATGGTGCTGAAATCTCTCACAAAACGCCTATAGAAACCAGCGAGGCCAAGGAAACTCCTCACTTGTGTGACCGTTTTGGGCTGCGGCCAACTCTCAATAGCTTCAATCTTGGCTTTATCAACTTCAATTCCCTGTGGAGTAACAACATAGCCAAGAAAAGATACTCGGTCGGTGCAAAAGGTGCACTTCCCAAGGTTACCAAACAAACATGCATCACGTAGAGCAATAAAAACAGCACGTAAATGTCCCAAATGTTCTTCCAAAGATCTGCTATAAATCAATATGTCATCAAAGTAAACTACCACAAATCGTCCAATGAAAGCACGTAAAACTTCATTCATTAATCTCATGAAAGTACTAGGTGCATTAGTTAACCCGAAAGGCATGACTAACCACTCATATAATCCAAACTTAGTTTTAAATGCTGTTTTCCATTCATCTCCCAATTTCATACGAATTTGATGGTATCCACTACGTAAATCAACTTTGGAGAATATTGTAGAGCCACTCAATTCATCAAGCATATCATCTAGCCTAGGAATAGGATGACGATAACGAATAGTAATATTATTAATGCCTCTACAATCAACACACATACGTGATGTACCATCCTTTTTCGGCACTAGAATAATAGGAACAACACAAGGACTAAGGGATTCGCGTATATAACCTTTGTCGAGAAGCTCTTGTACTTGACGCATAATCTCCTTCGTCTCCTCTGGATTGGTACGGTATGGTGCACGGTTTGGCAGTGAAGCACCGGGAATTAAGTCAATCTGATGCTCAATCCCTCGAATAGGCGGTAATCCCGGTGGCACGTCTTGTGGAAAGACGTCAGCGAACTCCTGCAAAATGTTAGTGACAGCAGGAGGCAAAGAGGAAGGCACGTCCTCGAATGAAAATAATGGCTCTTTGCACACAAAAGCATAGCAAACAGATTTACTGAAATCTAGCTCATCAATATCAGATTTGGTGGCAAATAAACATGCACTTTTCAATTTAATTTCAGAAGCAACACTAGATGGTTTATTATTAGGCTTCATTTGTTGCTCAAATTCTTTTGCCACAATCTGATTTTCACTCTTATTCGTCTCCTGTTTTGCTTTATTAGCTCTATTAATATCATCTTTCAAAATGGAATCAGGAGTCATAGGAAGCAAAGTAATATTTTTATCCTTATGAACAAGAGTATAGTGATTGTTTCTACCATGGTGTACAGAATTTTTATCAAATTGCCATGGTCTACCAAGTAATAAGGAACATGCTTGCATAGGTACCACATCACAATCAACATAATCAGCATATGTAGATATACTAAAATGCACACGAACAGTATGTGTTACCTTAACCTTGCCGCTGTTGTTGAACCATTGGATGTAGTAAGGATGTGGATGTGGTCTTGTGGTGAGAGAAAGCTTCTCGACCATCTCCATGCTAGCCAAGTTGTTGCAGCTCCCTCCGTCTATGATGACGCGCACAGAACGTTCCTTCACAACTCCCTTGGTATGGAACAAATTGTGCCTCTGATTTTGCTCAGCTTGTGTGATCTGCACACTCAAAACACGTTGAGCAACTAAACATTCATACCTGTCAGCATCTTCAGGAGCCATGTATTGCGTCTCATTATCAGAATCATCTCCACCATGTTCTTCACGTGTAATAAGAGCCAAAGTCTCCTCATCATAGTCACTAGCGGACTCATATCCACCATCCGCGGTAGCAATCATCACACGCGGAGATTTGCATTCTCTCGCATAATGACCTCCTCCCTTACAACGACGACAAATAATATCACTTGTGTGCCCCGTTGATGCTATGGAAGAAGAAGAACGTTGTGTAGGCCCCGCAGGTGCGCTCTTGGCAGATAATGGTGGTTGTGCCTGTTTTCTTGTATCACGGCTGGAGGTGGCACCTGATGGAGGTGCTGGTGCAGTTGAAGTAGAAGATGCACGTGGTGTCCATGATGAAGGTCGGCCTGCAGAAAAGTTAGTTCGCCCCAATGCTTGTCGATCCTGCACTTCACGTTCAGCTTTACAAGCAAGATGGAATAAACGAGTGATATTAGTATACTCCTTATAGTCTAGAATGGTCTGAATCTCTCTATTTAATCCACCCAGAAAACGTGCAAGCATAGCTTCATTCTCCTCAACAATACCACATCTAATCATGCCAGTTTGTAATTCCTGATAATATTCTTCTACAGAATTTTTTCCTTGTCTTAAACGGTGCAATTTTTGAAGCAATTCACGTTGATAATATGGTGGAACCCAACGCGTACGCATAGCAGTTTTCAAAGCAGCCCAAGTAGTTGGAATAGGATATAATCTACAATGTTCAGACCACCATACACATGCAAAACTAGTGAAAGCACAAACAGCAGCAGCAACTCGTCTCTCCTCAGGATATTGTAAACATGTAAATCGTTGTTCAGTTTCTAACTCCCAAGTAAGATATATATCAGGAACATATCTACCCTCAAATGGTGGAATATTCAATTTCAGTTTAGGAATATGGACATCATCTCGTACCTGAGGTGGTGGTGCAGGCCTACCATTACGAATATATACCTGAGGTCGACCTGCTGGTGGTGGTGCTGGTGGCTGCTCGTAGATCTGATTTTGATCAACCTCATCCTCATAATCGCCCGCATACTCATCATCCTCCTGGGTACCAGCAGCAGCAGTAGCAGGAGCCAAAGAAGCACCAATAGCAGTAGCAGCTGCACCAGAATTTTGTCCTGGCTCAATAGGAACACGCTGTGCTCGTCTGATAGAGGCGAGGTGTCCCGATCTTTCGATGAGATGATAACTATCGATTTGGTGGAGACGACTTTGACGATCCGACTACAAACGTGCACGACGTTGCGCCTTAGCAATCGCTAAACCAATCTCCTGAGGTTACTGACGATGCCGGAAGCACGGTCAGCCTGACCACGAAGGTCTATTCCTGCAAGCAATCGAACAACGAGCAAGAATATGATAAAGCAATCTGAATATTGCAAATATATATGAGGTATTGATAATGGTGGGGATCCGTAAGCGGTCTTGGTCTGGTCGTTGGACACAAACGAAGTACACGAAGTTGCAATGGCTAACTTTTAACTAAACAAATCCCAAGGAAAAGCTACTAGATGGATCTACTTATATAGGAGCAAGGGGTGGTGGCCAAGGAGGTGGGAGGACGTCCCAAGGCAGCCTAAAACTAAATCTAGGTCGTACAAGGCCAATGGGCCCAAGTGGAGGTGATGTAACACCTTTGGACTTGTAGTTTGACTCGGATTCTGCTGCAGCATCAGATTGTTTCGTCCACAACTCAACGCTCCGGACGAATTTGAAGGTGATTCCAATTGGGTTGGAAAGTGCACGAAATCTAGTTTCCAACAAAAAATGAATCACCCAATTCGGAGTCCGTATGAAAAACTTGTGTGCGTTTTGAGTCAGGTATGTCTGTGCAGTCCGAATCTGAATCCAGAACGTGAGAGACTTGGACTCTATCTTCTCTTGGGCCAAAAGTGACGTGAGAGAACTTTTTGGACAGCAAATAAACATCTCTTTCTTCCTTATCTTCATATGTGGATTGTACAAATGTCCCATACACCTGCAATTAGACAAAACACAAAAGTGTGTGAAGTATTTTTGTTCTGGATAACATAAATAGATTATTGAATAGTTTGCACTAGAAATCACCTGACAAATATGCATATATGCAATATTTTTGGTCATATCCAGGGTAGTCATGTCCTCATCACAAGAAAACAGGCACAACCACCATTATCTGCCAAGAGCGCATCTGCGGGGCCTGCACAGCGTTCTTCTTCTTCCATGGCATCAACAGGGCACACAAGTGATATTATTTGTCGTCGTTGTAAGGGAGGAGGTCATTATGCGAGAGAATGCAAATCTCCGCGTGTGATGATTGCTACCGCGGATGGTGGATATGAGTCAGCTAGTGACTATGATGAGGAGACTTTGGCTCTTATTACACGTGAAGAACATGGTGGAGATGATTCTGATCATGAGACGCAATACATGGCTCCTGAAGACGCTGACAGGTATGAATGTTTAGTTGCTCAACGTGTTTTGAGTGTGCAGGTCACACAAGCTGAGCAAAATCAGAGGCACAATTTGTTCCATACCAAGGGAGTTGTGAAGGAACGTTCTGTGCGCGTCATCATATACGGAGGGAGCTGCAACAACTTGGCTAGCATGGAGATGGTGGAGAAGCTTTCTCTCACCACAAGACCACATCCACATCCTTACTACATCCAATGGTTCAACAACAGCGGCAAGGTTAAGGTAACACGTACTGTTCGTGTGCATTTTAGTATCTCTACATATGCTGATTATGTTGATTGTGATGTGGTACCTATGCAAGCATGTTCCTTATTACTTGGTAGACCATGGCAATTTGATAAAAATTCTGTACACCATGGTAGAAACAATCACTATACTCTTGTTGATGAGGACATCAATACAATTGTTACACCCACAGCCCCTGCTGCTATACATACTGGACCAATTACTAGAGCTCGTGCACGCCAACTAAATTACCAGGTACTTTCGTTTCTTGGTAATGATTCTAATGTTCATGAGAATATGATGCTGCCTAAATTGGATACATTTGTTTTGCTTACAAATGAAGGGCCTAGCTTGGAGAAGGATGAACATTGGAGCAAGAACAAGCATGGAGATGATGGCCTGCGCAAGGGGAACAAGAACGGAGTTACAAGTGATGATTTCAGGACTTTGAAGCCACCATAATGGGTGCATGAAGCCTTGGACGAAATATACAAGATGCCACTTCATAAATTTCGTCCCGAGGCTATTTTAGGTGCTGCGTCACCTTATTATTGGGCCAGGCCCATGTAATTTCGAAATACATAAGTATAGGCTATTTTTAGAGTCCGTATGTGTGGGGAAACAAGAGATAGGGTTGATTTCGGACCCCTCCACCAAGGGCCACGAAATTCCCCCCTCTTCCTCCATATATACAGCCCTTAGGGCATCGTTTAGACTTTGGGTTTTGTTTAGATTAAAAGTTCGCCATAGCTGCAACTTCGCGTACTTCGTCTGTGTTCAACGACCAGACAAAGGCGTCACAGAACCCCACCTTGATCAATAAAGCTTTCATCTTATATTCGCAATATCCAGATTGCAATCTCAGTTTCTTGCTTGTTCTTCGTTTGCTCGCAGGAAACAGACCCTCGTGGTCAGGTTGATCGTGCTCCGGCGTGGTCAATAACCTCTCAGAGTTGGTTTAGCGATTGCTAAGGCGCGACGTCCTCGCACGTTCGTAGTCGGATCGTCAAAGTCGACTTTCACCAAAGCGATATCCATCATCTCATCGAAAGACGGGACACCTTAGCCTCTATCATATCCTTATGCAAATGTAACCAAACAAGATCTCCAGGTGCAAACACAACATGTTTTCTACCCTTATCTCCAGCAAGTTTATATTTAGCATTCATACGCTCAATGTTTTCCTTAGTTAACTCATGCATTTTTAAAATCAATTCAGCACGTTGTTTAGCATCAAAATTAACCTTCTCCGAAGATGGAAGAGGCAACAAATCAATAGGTGCACGAGGTAGGAAACCATACACAACTTCAAAAGGGCACATCTTAGTAGTAGAATGCAATGAACGATTATAAGCAAATTCAATATGAGGCAAGCATTCCTCCCACATTTTCTTATTATTCTTCAAAACAGCACTAAGCATAGTAGACAACGTTCTATTGACTACTTCAGTTTGTCCATCAGTTTGGGGGTGACAAGTAGTACTAAAAAGCAGTTTAGTCCCCAACTTAGCCCATAAACATCTCCAAAAGTGGCTAAGAAATTTAGTATCACGATCTGAAACAATAGTATTTGGCACACCATGCAAGCGAATAATTTCACGAAAGAACAAATCAGCAACATTAACAGCATCATCACTTTTATGACATGGTATAAAGTGTGCCATTTTCGAGAATCTATCCACGACAACAAATATGCTATCCCTCCCCTTCTTTGTTCGAGGTAAACCTAAAACAAAGTCCATAGATATATCCTCCCAAGGAACACTAGGTACAGGCAAAGGCATATATAAACCATGAGGATTGAGTCGTGACATAGCTTTTTGACATGTAGTGCAGCGAGCAATAAAACACTCAACATCCCGTCTCATCTTTGGCCAAAAGAAATGTGTAGCAAGTACGTCCTCCGTCTTCTTCACGCCAAAGTGTCCCATTAATCCTCCTCCATGCGCCTCCTGCAACAACAAAAGACGAACGGAGCTAGCTGGAATGCATAGCTTGTTAGCAGGAAACACAAATCCATCGTTAACAACAAACTTGTTCCACATTCTTCCTTCCTTACAATTCTGCATTACATCTTTAAAATCAGCATCATGCACATATTGATCTTTGATGGTCTCCAAACCAAATATTTTGAAGTCAAGTTGTGAAAGCATAGTATAGCGACGAGACAATGCATCAGCAATAACATTTTCTTTTCCCTTCTTGTGTTTAATGACATAAGGGAAAGTCTCAATGAATTCAACCCATTTAGCATGTCTACGATTCAGTTTAGCTTGACTTTTAATATGTTTCAAAGATTCATGATCAGAATGTATAACAAATTCTTTGGGCCATAAATAATGTTGCCATGTTTCTAAAGTCCGAACAAGAGCATATAATTCTTTATCATAAGTAGAATAATTCAGACTAGGCCCACTCAATTTTTCAGAAAAGTATGCAACAGGTTTTCCATCTTGTAATAACACACCTCCTAATCCAATTCCACTAGCATCACATTCAAGCTCAAAAGTCTTATTAAAATCAGGAAGTTGGAGTAAAGGAGCATGTGTCAACTTATCTTTCAATACCGAGAAGGCTTCTTCCTGTGCGGTACCCCAAAGAAAAGGCACATCTTTCTTTGTAAGCTCATTGAGAGGTGCAGCAATGGTGCTGAAATCTCTCACAAAACGCCTATAGAATCCAGCGAGGCCAAGAAAACTCCTCACTTGTGTGACCGTTTTGGGCTGCGGCCAACTCTCAATAGCTTCAATCTTGGCTTTATCAACTTCAATTCCCTGTGGAGTAACAACATAGCCAAGAAAAGATACTCGGTCGGTGCAAAAGGTGCACTTCCCAAGGTTACCAAACAAACGTGCATCACGTAGAGCAATAAAAACAGCACGTAAATGTTCCAAATGTTCTTCCAAAGATCGGCTATAAATCAATATGTCATCAAAGTAAACTACCACAAATCGTCCAATGAAAGCACGTAAAACTTCGTTCATTAATCTCATGAAAGTACTAGGTGCATTAGTTAACCCAAAAGGCATGACTAACCACTCATATAATCCAAACTTAGTTTTAAATGCTGTTTTCCATTCATCTCCCAATTTCATACGAATTTGATGGTATCCACTACGCAAATCAACTTTGGAGAATATTGTAGAGCCACTCAATTCATCAAGCATATCATCGAGCCTAGGAATAGGATGGCGAACTTTTAATCTAAACAAAACCCGAAGTCTAAACGATGCCCTAAGGGCTGTATATATGGAGGAAGAGGGGGGGAATTTCGTGGCCCTTGGTGGAGGGGTCCGAAATCAACCCTATCTCTTGTTTCCCCACACATACGTACTCTAAAATAGCCTATACTTATGTATTTCGAAATTACATGGGCCTGGCCCAATAATAAGGTGACGCAGCACCTAAAATAGCCTCGGGACGAAATTTATGAAGTGGCATCTTGTATATTTCGTCCAAGGCTTCATGCACCCATTATGGTGGCTTCAAAGTCCTGAAATCATCACTTGTAACTCCGTTCTTGTTCCCCTTGCGCATGCCATCATCTCCATGCTTGTTCTTGCTCCAATGTTCATCCTTCTCCAAGCTAGGCCCTTCATTTGTAAGCAAAACAAATGTATCCAATTTAGGCAGCATCATATTCTCATGAACATTAGAATCATTACCAAGAAACGAAAGTACCTGGTAATTTAGTTGGCGTGCACGAGCTCTAGTAATTGGTCCAGTATGTATAGCAGCAGGGGCTGTGGGTGTAACAATTGTATTGATGTCCTCATCAGTTTGGATTCATCAGGAGGAGTCAAAACTGGAGCAGTGACTAATTTCTCTTTCAGGGTGTTGAAAGCGATGTCACATTCAGGAGACCAAACGTACTTGACGTGCTTCTGGAGAAGGTTTGAAAGAGGCTTCGCGATCTTTGAAAAGTTCTCAACGAACCTTCGACAGTAGCTTGCGAGACCAAGGAAGCTGCGGAGTTGCTTCACATTCTGAGGTGGTTCCCAATTCATAATTGCAGACACCTTCTCAGGATTCACCGCTATGCCCTTGGCAGAGATGATATGCCCAAGATAGAGAACCTCATCGAGCCAAAACTCGTACTTTGAAAACTTGGCGTAGAACTGATGTTCTCTGAGCTTATCGAGCACCAAAAGCAAGTGCTTCGCATGATCTTCCTTGTTCTTGGAAAAGACCAAAATGTCATCGAGATAGACCAAGATGAAGTCATTTGTGGAGGTGTTGAAGATCAAGTTCATCATGCGAGAGAAAGTCGGCGGAGCGTTGACGAGGCCAAAAGACATGACAGTGTATTCATATGAACCATAGCTTGTTCTGAAAGCCGTCTTGGGGATATCTTGCTCACGAATTCGAATCTGGTGATAGCCCATACGGAGATCAAGCTTGGAGAATACTTGAGCACCTTTGAGTTGTTCAAACAGCTCGTTGATGTTGGGAAGTGGGTACTTGTTCTTTATAGTCTTCTTGTTCAATGGACGGTAGTCAACACAAAGTCGGTCCGTTCCATCCTTCTTCTTCACAAAAAGAACTCCACAACCCCACGGAGAAGAACTAGGTCGGATGAGACCCATTCGCTCTTGAATATCGAGTTGCTTCTTCAGCTCCTTCAACTCTTCAGGTCCAAGCTTGTAAGGACGTTTGCAAACAGGTTCCGTGCCAGGCTCAAGATCGATAAAGAATTCAACTGGCCGGTGCGGAGGCATTCCTGGAAGCTCTTCTGGAAAGACGTCTTGATATTCGCAAACGACCGGAATTTGAGAGATGGCATCCAGCTCACCCTTCTCATTGAGAGAAAACAAACAGATTGTATTATCCCAAGCAGCAAAGACAATTACATCCTCAGACGAATGAATCAATTGAATCTGCCTGGCTGCACAATCAAGTTGAGCCTTGTGCTTAGAAAGCCAGTCCATTCCAAGAATAAGATCAATATCCGAGTTACCAAGGACCATTGGAGAAGCCAGAAATTTGAAATCACACATCATGATAGAAATATCCAAAATCTCGTAGTTTGCGAGCAAAAATTTACCCGGTGAGACAACTGCTAACGGTTTATGCAAAACTTGAGAAGACAACTGATGCTTAGATGCAAAAGGTCTCGAGATGAAACAATGCGATGCACCAGTGTCAAAAAGTACTTTTGCAGGAACATCGTTAACAGAAAGGTTACCCATGATGAGATCTCACGAGTCCTCTGCCTGAGCTGCATTCATCAAATTAAACTTGGCGTGCTTGGGGTTATGCTTGACCACAGCTATACTTGTCGATTTCACAGGAGGAGGAGGAGGGAGACGCCTCTGATTGAAGCATTTGTTGGCATAGTGACCCTTCTATTGGCACTTGTTGCATGTGAGCTCTGAAAGCGAACGGTGATACGGAGCACTTGATCTTGGAGCTTGAGACGAAGTCTTGTTCTAAAAGCCAGGGTTGGGCGGGTGGGAAGATCCAGTGCCACCTTTGCTCTTCTGCTGATAAGGCTGACGGAACGGAGGAGGGGGAAGCTAATACTTCTACTGCTTAGCCACTTGAGTTGAGGAAGAAGGAGTTGCATCTCTGACTCGCTTCTTGGAAGCATCGCACTTCAGTTGAGCAGTCTCTTGCTTCATTGCCATGTTGTAAAACTCATCGTACCTCTTGGGACCAAAGAGAATGAGAGCTAGCTGGATTTCTTCTCTGAGACCACCCCTGAACTGGTATATCATGCTCTTCTCGTCAGGGACGTCTTGCTTAGCAAAACAGGCGAGCTTCTGAAACATCTTGTTGTACTCGTAAACAGACATAGTGCCTTGCTTCAGGTTGCGGAATTCCTCACTCTTGCTTTCATCCACGCTCTAAGGAATATGATGAGCTTTGATGTCTTGACGGAATTCATCCCAGGTAATCAACGGCCTCCTCTGGAATCTTTGTATTGTTGAAACCATTCTGCAACTTGGTCTTTGAGTTGGAAGGAGGCGAACTTGACAAAGTCCTCAGGCATGACGTTACTGCACTCGAAATTCTTGCATATGTCCACGAGCCAATCATCAGCGTCTGTTGCCTCAACACAATTGCTAAAGGTCTTTGGCTGGTTAGCAAGGAACTGGTTGAGTGTAGCAAACTGATTCTGATTATTGCCATGACCCTGGTTCCCTTGGTTGCGCTCTTGAAGAAGTTGCATGATCAGCTGCATGTTTGCATTGGTAGCGGCCATCACAGCTTGCCATGCCTCCAGAGGCGGAGGTGGTGGTGGCGGATCAGGATTCGGAGTCCTGCGCATTGGAGGAGCCATCCTGAAGAGGTTGACATCCATTAGCATATTGACAGACAAATATTGAAGCTGAATCAAACGGGTTGAAATTGCAACATATAGCATTCACATCCGAACAAAATGAACGAATGCATTCCAGTTGAAATGGTCACATATCCATAAATTGAGAAGCCACTAGAATTGAGGTAGAAGAAAAACAACAAGGTATGGAACAAGAACAAATACTTGGTGAGGATTACCCAATCCCAAACCAAATATCCGCGGAAGAAGAACTAGAGCTACAAGAATTCCCACCTATGAAACTCCTGAACCTTTTTGGTTATGCAATCAGGTGTTGGGGATACAGGGGAAGCATAATATCTCACCCAAATCTAGCAAATCCTACATCCAGCTGTATCCATCCTTCAACACATAACCGAGAAAAACTTCGGAAATCATCTACCTCAACCTTCGAAAAGCATCTGTTATACAAGTTATGGCAATACTCCCGAACTCCTGCCCCAGTACTGGGTGGCGTCGGGGTTATCTAACCAACAACTGCATAAAAGAGATTTTCGATGTCCGCGAAACTTAGGTATTCCAGAATCTCAACGATAAAGACGACAACACCTCGGAGCTCAACTCCCCGGGACACTACCACAACCCCTAAATGACAGGAGGCACCAAGAACAATGTTCTCATCACAAATCGATTAGAACCATTCCAAGATACCCGCGTGATCCTAAATTTTTTTTTAGGGAAAGTTGAGAAGAGAAGAGTCAAAACTCTACGTCAGGATGCCTTACCAAAGCGATGAAGGGACTGAGGAGTAAAAAGAATTCCTAACTCTTCGATATATATAATCCTAAATGACTCAAAACATTTTTCTAGACTCAACAACGCCAATGATTCGATCAAGCAGGGGGATCCTAAGGTCGGGGAAGGCTCTGATTACCAACTTGCAACGCCCTCGATGCGGCTATATCTCCTACGTGTCGAAGCACGACTTAGAGGCATAACCGCATTGAAAGCAATGTCGTAAGTGAGGTAATCTTCGCAAACAACCCATGTAATATAAACAAAGGGGAAAAGATACATAGTTGGCTTACACTCGCCACGTCACACAAATACATAAATAGCATTACATTCATCCAATACACTCATGGTCCGACTACGGTACCAAAATAAAGATCAACCCCCAAATGCGACAAAGTCCCCGATCGCCCCAACTGGGCACCACTACTGATCATCTGGGAACGGCACATAGTAATGACGAGAGTCTTCATCGAACTCCCACTTGAGCTCAAGCTCATCGTCTGGAGCGGTATCATCGGTCCCTGCAACTGGTTTTGGAAGTAAATTGTGTGTCACGGGGACTCAGCAATCTCACACCCTCGCGATCAAGACTATTTAAGCTCATAGGTAACGCAAGGTATGATGTGGAGCTGCAGCAAGCGACTAGCATATATGGTGGCTAACCTATTCGCAAAAGAGAGCGAGAAGAGAAGGCAAAAGCACGGTCGAACAACTATGATCAAGAAGTGATCCTAGAACAACCTACGTCAAGCATTACTCCAACACCGTGTTCACCTCCCGGACTCCGCCGAGAAGAGACCATCACGGTTACACACGTGGTTGATGCATTTTAATTAAGTTAAGTCTCAGGTTTTCTACAACCAGACATTAACAAATTCCCATCTGCCCATAACCACGGGCACGACTTTCGAAAGTTCAAATCCCTGCAGGGAGTCCCAACTTAGCCCATCACAAGCTCTCACGGTCCACAAAGGATATTCCTTCTCCCGGGACATTCCGATCAGACTCGGCATCCGAGTTACAAGGCATCCTCGACAATGGTAAAACAAGTCCAGCAACACCGCCCGAATGTGCCGACAAATCCCGATAGGAGCTGCTCATATCTCGTTCTCAGGGAACACTCACATTGTCCAAACTTTCGGTAGGCCAGCCCAGTGCCCCTGGTGGCCACCGGAGGCAGACGAGGTGGACCAACACTCAGAGGAGCACTGGCCCGGGGGGGTTTAAATAGAGATGACATAGGGCTCCGGAAACCCAAGGGAAAAAGAGGCTAGGTGGCAAATGGTAAAACCAAGGTTGGGCATTGCTGGAAGAGTTTTATTCAAGGCGAACTGTCAAGGGGTTCCCATTATAATCCAACCGCGTAAGGAACGCAAAATCCGGGAACATAACACCGATATGACGGGAACTAGGGCGGCAAGAGTGGAACAAAACACTAGGCAAAAGGCCGAGCCTTCCACCTTTTACCAAGTATATAGGTGCATTAAGATAACAAGATAATATAGTGATATCCCAACAATAAACAATGTTCCAACAAGGAACGATCTCCAATCTTCACCTGCAACTAGCAACGCTATAAGAGGGGCTGAGCAAAGCGGTAACATAGCCAATCAATGGTTTGCTAGGACATGGTGGGTTAGAGGTTTAACATGGCAATTTGGGAGGCATGATAAGCAAGTGGTAGGTATCATAGCATAGGCATAGCAAAAGAGCGAGCATCTTGCAAGCAAAGATAGATGTGATTTCGAGGGTATGATCATCTTGCCTGCAAAGTTGTCAGAGTTGACTTGATCCTCGTAAGAAAACTCAACGAGATTCTCGTTTGCGAACTCATCTCCCGGCTCTACCCAAACAAGACAAACAAAAAAAGCAACACAATCAACCACGTGCAATGCTCAAACAACATGATGCAAACATGGTATGCTATGCGGGATGCGATATGTGATGCATATGCAAGATTTGACAAGGAATGACTGAACCTGGCCTCAACTTGGAAATCCAAGAGTGCCACTGGAAAGGTGAGGTGATTTCGGTTGGAATCGACATAAAGATCACCGGAATCGGATTCACGGTTTGGAAATGGCAAGCAAAACAAATATGGCACTGGCCTGCGATAATCAGCAAGTAGCCATCTAAATGCATCAATAACAACATGCTACAGCACTCCAACATGACAACAAAATACATGGCAGGGATCCACTCATAATGCTTGACAAAAGATGAACACTGAGCTACGGCTAATTCATCCATTAGCAGGTTCAAACAAGCATGGCAGAAATGCAAAAGATAACAGCTTACAGACTTGGTGAAATTAACACAAGTCTGGAATTTATCATCAAGAAGCACACTTTAGAGCATGAAAGCTACATGCTACAGGAACTTAACATGGAAAATCAAGGCATGTCATGAAGCTACTCAAAGCACTTAACAAAAGTCACTTAGTGACCTTGAGCCAAAAGGGATCAGAAAATACATTTGCAAGCATAAACATATCTCAGACTTAGAGAAAAAACTGAAGCATGCAAATCAGTTAACGAGTAAGGCATGTTTACGAGCTCGATGCACTCACTACAGAGCATAGCATGACAAACTAAGCATACACCCATCAAGAATACATAGCATAGAAGCTATACATGGCAAGAACAACAACATAGCATGCACGGATCAATAGCAACATCCTCGGCAAAATCGTTAATCATGTCTACAATCTGCCAGGATTCACGAAATAGCAAAAGTAGAGCTCGATTTACTCAACCTAGGGTGCTCCATAAATGCAGATAATAACAGGGATGGATAGAGCACCACAATGTTAACAAATCATCCTTACTGATCATCCTCAAAAGAGGCACGGATCACTAGGAAACACCATGAACATATGGCATACCGACAAAATCAGGACAAGGACTTAGTGAAAAACTAAGTCCCTGAAATCAGCATTACCGATTCCGCTACTTTGCAAGCTTGTGCTAGTCACCACAAGTATCACAAAAATACATGGTAAGCACCTCTGTAAAGATGGCATGGCATATGACAAAACACATGTAGAGCTTAGGATCATATCATGCACACATTAATCATGGCAAAAATGACAAAATGCCATTTGATGAAATAGATCTGACAAGTTTATCACATAGCCCTCTTCCAACAGCATTTCTGGCAACAATATGAGCTCAAATGAAATGATGCAATGAGATGAAATGATGTACTCGTCGAGGCGAACATTTTGATATGCTACACGCGCAAATCGGAGCTACGGATGCAGAGATACGACATGATGAAGTTTGCAAAAAAAATAAGGGGAGAGGGGAAAGTCAACCCTAGGGTTTTTGGATCTGAGATCTACTGTAGCGGGTACTGTACCTGTTCACGCGAACCAAGGATGGCCGGAGTTGTCGGGGAAGAAGAAGTAGCGGCCGGCGGGGACGGCGAGCTCGCCGACCGGTCCGGTTCCCGGCGAGACGGGGGGAGGAGGAAGGCGGCTGTCTCGGGCGGCGGACGTCGCTGGAGGAGGAGACCGGCACGATGGGCGGAGCTCACGGCCGACGACGAGGGTTGCGGGAGGAGTCGCGCGGGCGGAGTCATCGCCGGGCGCGGGAAGGAAGAAGGCGGACGGCGGCGAGGTGGATCTGGGCCGCGGGGGCCTGGTTCGGGCTGAACGGGCCTCACGGCGGAGGAGGGCGGCGGAGCCATGTGTCACGCCCTAGTTGGGCGCCGATGGCGGCGGCGGTGCGTCCGGCGCGGCAGGAGACGATTTCTAGGGTTTCAGGGGAAGAAGACCCATAAGCTTAAATAGTCTTGATCGCGAGGGTGCGAGATTGCTGAGTCCCTGTGGCTCACAGATTACTTCCAAAACCAGCTTGCAGGTGCCGTTGAACCGTGCAGATGACGCAACCAAGCTCAGGAGGAGCTCGATGAAGATCTTGTCCTTTGTGTTGTTTTGTTTTAGTTGATCTGTAGTGGAGCCCAGTTGGGGTCGACCGGGGACCTTGTCGCCTTTGGCGGTTCTTCTTTTATTTTGGTTCCGTAGTCGGACCTTGATTGTATCTGGTTGATGTAATGCTTTATTCACGTATTTGTGTGAAGTGGCGATTGTAAGCCAACTATGTATATTTTCCCCTATTGTATTACCTGGGTTGTTTGCGAAGATTACCTCACTTGCGACATTGCTTTCAATGCGGTTATGCCTCTAAGTCGTGCTTCGACACGTGGGAGATATAGCCGCATCGAGGGCGTTACAAGTTGGTAATCAGAGCCTTCCCCGACCTTAGGAGCCCCACTGCTTGATCGTAATTAGCGGTCGAGTTGTGTCTAGAAAAATGTTTTGAATCATTTAGGAATTATATAGCGGAGAGTTTAGGAATTCTTTTTACTTCCCTGTCCCTTCATTGCTC
This sequence comes from Triticum dicoccoides, assembly GCF_002162155.2. Taxonomy (NCBI): domain Eukaryota; kingdom Viridiplantae; phylum Streptophyta; class Magnoliopsida; order Poales; family Poaceae; genus Triticum; species Triticum dicoccoides. The sequence goes on along the minus strand of NC_041390.1, from coordinate 298,149,019 downwards.
TGGTAAAGCATCCTGATGTAGAGTTTTGTCTCTTCTCTTCTAAAATTTCACTAAAATTTTTTTTAGGATCACGCGGGTATCTTGGAATCATTCCGATGGTTTTATGACAAGAACATTGTCTTGGTGCCTCCTGTCAGGGGTTTTGTGGAAGTGTCCCGGGGAGTTGAGCTCTGAGGTGTTGTTGTCATAATTTTATCGTTGCAATTCTGGAATACCTGAGTTTAGTACGCCGACATCGAAAATCTCTTTTATGAAGTTCGTTGGTGAGATAACCTCGACGCCACCCAGTACTGGGGCGGGAATTCGGGAGTATTGCCATAACTTGTATAACGAATGCTTTTCGAAGGTTGAGGTAGACGATTTCCGAAGGTTTCTTGGTTATGTGTTGAAGGATGGATACAGCTGGATGTAGGATTTGCTAGTTGTGGGTGAGATATTATGCTTCCCCTGTATCCCCAACACCTGATTGCATAACCGGAAAGGTTCGGGAGTTTCATAGGTGGGAATTCAAGTAGCTCTTAGGAAATCTTTCCGACAGGTGTATGATATGAAATTGGGGTTCGATGTCTAGTGGTCCGCCTATCCACGGTCGGTTTTACAGTGGTCTTGTTGTGTCTTAAAGAGTCCTTGGCTATGCCGACTTGGGGACGCTTCGTATGTCATGTGCACTGCCTTGTACATGATGGTGCTATACGATCGAGCCCGTGTAGGCCCCACCACGAAAACTTCGGACGGAATCTCTATCATATGTTTGTTCCGGCTTATTTTGCAAGCCAATCCTTTGTTTTGTTTTCAGTTGTGGTATTCGAGTTGCTTCAATGTCGAGTGCTGATTCCATGCCTTTGCCAAGTGGTGTTCTCATATTCCTATGTGAATACTAATCCCTCATGATAATCGAGATTGTCATGTCAATCCTTTTCAACCGGCGTGTGTTCTCTTCAAGTGGATCCGATCACTTCAACATTCGCAAGATCAACTCAAGTCTTCTCAACGGTGTTTGTTTCATCCGTTCCAAGTTGTCTTTGTTTTTCCCACCCACCCACCCTTCTTCTTCGAGGACTCAGATTTCTTATTCAAGTATCCTTTTATTATTGTGAAGTCTCTCCATTCTTTTTCCGTCAATGTTCTTACCCGGTGTTGTCACATCCTAGTTAGCCATGCATTAGAGTGTTGCATCATGTCTACTTTTTCATCAGAAACTTGAAATGGGGATGACAGAACCCCCAGTCCCCTCTGAAACCAACTAGGGTTTACTAAAAAAACTTTTCAATGAACCTGAAATGCCCTTCTAAAATGCCCATCATTTTTGTCTTGGTTCAGAACCTCTGCCAAAAGTGGTGCACATTTTCCTAGGCCATCTTAGGGTTTTTGAATTAAATCATAAATATTTGAATTTGGGCATTTAAAATTATATAAAATATTTAAATGCTCAAATATCTCCAAACTAAAATGTTTCATGTTGGAAATAATCCAACTATGGACCAGGAGTAATTTGGTGATTTTAGGAGTTGCCTAAGTATTTTATTTAATTCAACAAAGTTGCAGAAGTATTAAAAAAAATAGAAACAGAAAGAAAAAGGGAAAACTTACCTGGCGCCACCACAGGCCCACCAGCCAGCCCACCTGGCCGGCCCAGCCCGGCCACCGCTCCAGCGAGCTGCTTGGCTTGCCAGGCAGGCAGCCAAGGTGCTCGGCGGCGGCACAACAGCTCGCCACGCAGCTGCACGCCGCCCTGCCTCCCCCTCTCGCCGCCCTGATGGCCTGGACGAGCTCCACGTCGCGCCCCGACCCTCCTGGACACCTCCATTCGCCCCCAGTTCCTCTCCCTCGCGCTCCCACGCCATGGCCGACGCCACCGTCGCCGCACCGCCGCCGTAGCCGTGCTCCCCGTCGTCTCCACGCCGCGCCACCGTGTCCAGAAGCTCCGCCGTCCTCTACTTCTTCGAGCTAGCCGAGCCCCGAGCGCTCGCGTGCCCCGAAGCCGCCGCACCAACCTCGCCCGAACCGCCATCGCCGGAGATCCCCTTCGCCGTCACCGCCGCAGCAGCTCGTCCCCGACCACGCCGTCCTTTCCATCAAGACCACAGTGAGCTGGGCTAACTTCCCCTTCCTCTCTTTCTCTCTCTCGTGCACCACAGCGAGCACACTAAGCTCACCCGCACGCGCCGTCACGGACCTCTTCGCCGACGTGCTCCCGGCCATCCTCCGGCCACCTCGCCTTGTCCATCGCACTCACCACGCCGCGTTGGGGCTAACCATGCACTCCCCGCACCTCACCGCACACTCTAGCCACGAGTTCGTCTTCAACCGAACTCCGGCGGCCGCCAAAGTCGCCGCCGGCGCCAACTCCGGCCACCCCGAGCCCAACCACCACCACCAATAGTCGCGGCTCAACCTCAGCAACACGTAGATGCCTTCCGCCGTCCATTTGGTTGCCGGAATGGCAAAAAGCACTTTCGCCGCCGCGTCGGGCTCGCCGGCGGCTAGACGCCGGCGTGTTTGACTCTGACTTTGACCACGGGTGGGCCCCGGTTGACCCCCTGGGTCTATGACATGTGGGGCCCCCTCTGTTAATTAATCCAGTTAGTTTAAATCTAATTTAGTTAAACTAATTGCATACTGACATGCGGGACCCACTGGTCAGTTTGACCTGGACCAGCCCGTTGACCACTGACGTCATCATGACGTAGTGCTGATGCAGTAATTTAATTACTGGAATTATTTTTACACAGGAAATTCCAGAATATTATTTAAACTTCAAAAATTCATAACTTTTATTCTGTAACTCCAAATTGGACAAATTATATATGAAAAATGATCAGAAAAATCCAATCTTTCCATCTGTACTGGTTTCATGCATGTTTAAACAAGCTAACCTGCTGATTATCACAGAACAAGATAAAACACCTTAAATGGCAACTTATGAGTTTGAACTTTGAATCAATGGTTCAAATTAGTTCAAACCCATCTGTTCCTAGTTGCATTAGCCCAATACACTCATTTTGCCATGTCTCATGCATGCATCATATTGTTGCATACTGTTTGGTAATGTTTGTGTATTGGTGTTCTCTGCGGCAGGTTCTGCCCCCGAGGAGTACCGTGATTACCCTAACGAAGAACCGTATCAGTGCATCGAACCATCAGGCAAGCAACCAACCATTTGATCATATCGATACAATCCCATGTTCTCGCTTCTGCTCTCTTTTACTGCATTAAGACAACGCGTTTCAAACTGCTGTGTGCTACGGTAGTTGAACCCATTTCCTCTGCATGACCTGTCATTGCCACAGTAACTAGATGAAACCCACTAGCATGTGTAGGAGTTGTTTGAGCCATATGTATGTGTTGTTCCTACCTTGCTATGCCTGCTATGCTTAGAGTCGTGTCAGGTCTGGTTCATCTGGGTGATGGGCTAGAGTGAAATGTTTATGTTGGTAATGAGAGTGGTGTGGTGAACACGATTTGGTAAAGGTATCGATGAGAGGCCATGTAGGAGTACATGGTGGGTTGTTTCATTGAAGCCGACCTTAAGCACTGAGATCTGTATGTGTGATTTAAGAATCAGCTACTACCATGCATTGGGCCCGAAACCAATGGACCCTCTCGGCTTCTTATTCACCCTAGTTCTCCGTCCAGGAGTTGCAAGTAGTTTCTGGTGTTTGTAGCCTACTGGAGGCCGTGGACAGCGCTGACCGTAGGGGTGGGCTGTGATGCGGTACGTACGTGGCACGGTGTACCGGATACCCGTTAGGTATCTCGGGAACCCTGTTCACATTGTTCGGGGCCGTATGGGAAACCTCGGCCGGACTCCCTGCGGATGGAACCTGGATAGGCGATAAACCTGGACTGGAGGCTTAGGTGATTAGGTAGGTCGTGGCCGACACCCACGTTGGGATTCCGCTTGAAGGTTGCCGAGTACATGTCGTGTAAACGACGGTAAGTGGTGAGAGCGTGTATGAAGGAGTACACCCCTGCAGGGTTAACATGATCTATTCGAATAGTCGCGTCCGCGGTAAAGGACTACTAGGTTGCCTATACAGTTCATAGACAAGTAAATGGAAACTGTTAAAAGCCTCAAGATAAGTGTGAGTGCCGAGGATGGCTCTTCCGTAGGAAGACGGAGGTGGATCCTCGGTAGTGTATTGAAGTGGTGAGTAGTGGACTCGTGTGCGAAAAACCATTTCAAGTTGAAGTATCGTAGGATAGTCTAGCCAAGAGTCAAAGCTGGCTTGCTGCAATAACTCCACCAACCCTTCTTGATAATATGCATGTATGTAGGATCTGATGTAAGTCTTGCTGAGTACCTTTGTACTCATGTTGCTATAATTTACATTTTTACAGAAGACGCTGCAACCCCTTCTGATGGGTTCTATGTAGACGTTGACATCAACGAGTAGGCTAAAGGCCCAGGTGGTGACCCTGAGCTTGTGAAGGACCATGTAGTATAGCTAGGCTTTCCAAGCCTCTTTTATTTTACTAAGTTGTCTGTACTCAGACAAGTTACTTCCGCTGCTGGTTTGTATGACTGTATGACTTGTATGTTGGGTCGTAAGACCCGTACCTTTGTGTATGTTATGTATGGCTCCCTGAGCCTTAAATAAAGTACTTGTGTCGTAGAGTTATGTTGTGATGCTTCGTTGTATTTGCACATATTGAGCATATTGTGTGTATGATTGAAATGCTTGGTATGTGTGGGATCTGACTATCTAGTTGTTTATCTTTAGTAGCCTCTCTTACCGGGAAATGTCTCCTAGTGTTACCGCTGAGCCATGGTAGCTTGCTACTGCTCTGGAACACTTAGGCTGGCCGGCATGTGTCCTTCTTCGTTCCTGTGTCTGTCCCTTCGGGGAAATGTCACGCTTTGAGTACCGGAGTCCTGTTAGCCCGCTACAGCCCGGTTTACCGGAGTCCTGCTAGCCCAGTGCTACAGCCCGGACCCATTTGCTGATGACCGACACGTTCGAAGCTGGGTCATGGATGCCTGTCCCTGTAAGTCTGTGCCACTTTGGGTTTACGACTAGTCTTGTCAGCCCGGGCTCCTTACCATATGGATGCTAGCGACACTATCATATATGTGAGCCAAAAGGCGCAAACGGTCCCGGGCAAAGGTAAGGCGACACCCGTGGGGATACCGTGCGTGAGGCCGCAAAGTGATATGAGGTGTTACCGGCTAGATCGATGTGACATCGAGTCGGGGTCCTGACAGCGTTGGCATCAGAGCCGGACTGCCTGTAGGTTCTCCAAGCCAAACTGGTCGATGTTGAGTCTAGAAATTCTTTAGTTATATGTAGGGGAATTGTTTGTGGGTTGGAACGTAAGGCTCTTTTTACTCCTTTATCTTATGACATTCTGATTTGAGTCAGTCCATTCTTCCACCGGGGGTTAAGAAATTAGGATCTATACTCTCTATCAGGATCACGTGTTACTAATCAGTAGTACCTTATAAGTTTGATGGATACAAGCCTAGTTCAGTTCTACTACCACATTATGTTGTTAGAATGGATTCAGAACTTGATACGATGATGTTGAGTGTGTACGAAATCCTTTGTCAAATGTCTCAAATCCTTCTTGAGCATTTACAGCTGTTATGCTGCCGAAATTTTGCTAGAAATTCTAATGCCTTTGCATTATGATTGTGCTTTCAGATGGCCACTCGCGACCTCAATCAAGTGGTTCGCCTGACTCGATGCCTAGATGTACCCGGCCATACCGCCAAGTTGGTCAGGGTAATGACTGAGGCTGGATACCGTTGGTATCCTGAGTACACGGTCGAGGAGCAAGTTCGGGACTTCAATCAAAGCCAGTATCTCTGCACTGTCAGGATATTTCCATCTTATCCTGGATCCACCGAGCCCCTTCACTGCTCCTATGGACTCGGGGTTACTATTGAGATGGCTGTGCAGGACGCCGCCTACTCTATGATGACCATTATGCGAGTCAGATCTGGGCTATTTCGGGACTCTGATTTTCGGTATATGCCAGGATCACTTCCGGGAGCACAAGGGTATCTCCAGGCTATCTATGCTGACCCCACCCAGGAGGATTCACGGACTCGCACCACTGCTGAGATGCTCGAGGATAAGGACCGTGAAAATCGGGCCTTGAGGTTAGAGCTCTTCAATACCCGTGCTGACCACTGGGCTACTTTGACTCGGTTTGCACCGGCGGTGCAAGCTGGATATTCAGATATGCGCGATCTCTATCCTGTGAGATCTGCTCTGCCAGACGTGATGGGTTGGCGTGATGTAGGAGGCATCACCCCACCTCGCGGTCCCCGCAGGCCACCGTCTGTTGGTCCAAGGCCTCATCCTAGCCCCTATGGTCCACAAGCTCCGCGAGATCGTCTGTTTCCGGATGATCATGTTGAGCTTCCAGGCTATGGAGGTGACTTCTACGAGGACTACTACGGATCGGTCTGAGTTAGTGGTAGTATCACTAGTTCGCACTAGCTGTGTCGTCTATCGTCCCGCGTGACTCGTGGGATATGACCTAGTTTGTACTCTTTCCGGAGGTGTAGAAAAATAATGTATAGGAGCTTGGGATGCCTCCGATGAGATGTAATCCTCTTTTCACCGTAATCGTACTTTGTTTGGTCTTGTACTAAACCCTGTATGGTGTGTATGACGATGGAATAAAAGAAGCAGTTTCTGTATCTACCATGTCATACGGATGATCATCTTGCATTCCGAGTTATTCCTTACATTTTGTATCCTATGTTGGAATTTTATCATCCTGACTAAATCATTGTCTTGTTTACCTAGGATGGTCAACACGCGCGCTAACCCTGCTTCTCAAGAGCAGGCCGAAGGCAGTGAAGTCAGGGATGCAAATCTGCCTCATCCCCCTTCACTAGCCGAGGTTATGATGGAAGCTGAGAGAAACAAGCGGGAGACCAACCGTTTGTTGGAGCGTATTGAACAGAATACAGCACACCATCAGAGGACCAACGTGGTGTCACTCAGTGATTTTATCAAATTGCATCCACCCACGTTCCACCACTCCGTCGAGCCTCTCGACGCTGATGACTGGCTTCGCAGTATCGCTCACAAACTGCGTTCCGCGCTGGTAGCGGAGGCTGACAAGGTCACCTTTGCTGCATATCATCTTGAAGGCCCCGCCAGTCTATGGTGGGAGAATTATGGAGCTATGCGCCCGGCGGGCCATGTCACTACTTGGACTGAGTTCAGTGAGGCTTTCGTGAACATCACATTCCGGAGGGTCTCATGGACCGTAAACGTGAAGAATTTTGCAGTTTCACCCAAGGCCGACTTTCTGTGGATGCTTACAGCAGGGAGTTTGGTAATCTCGCACGATATGCAACTGAGGAAGTGTCTACTGATGCCAAGAAGCAAGCAAGGTTCCGTAAGGGCCTTAGTCCTGAGCTTCGCCGCGACCTCCGTCTGCATGAGTGCACATCTTTTCAGAAACTTGTCAACAAAGCCATCAGTGCTGAAACTGGTCAGACTGACTATGACGCAACACGCAAGCATGGCCGTGACATGGGTTCCTCATCCGGTGCTGGTCCTCAGAAGCGCCGCATGTGGGTACCCAACACCGCCCTGCCACCCAGGTTCACACCGAGGCCATCTTTCCAAGCGCCTCGCCCTGTTCAACAGTCTGCTCCAGCCAAGCCCTATGGGGGTCCAACTAACAATGCTCCTCCACGTACCAGTTCCGTGACTTGCTTCAAATGTGGGGAATCTGGCCACTATATGCGTGAGTGTCCCCAGACCAATCCCAACCAGTCTGCTAAAGCTGTTGGCCGTGGCAAGCCGATAGGGAAAGTGTTCCACGCCAAGCCGGTCACCGCTTCACGTGGCCATGTCAACTGTATCTCTGCCGAAGAAGCTCAGGAGGATCCCAACGTCGTTCTCGGTACGCTTCTTGTTAATTGCCACCCGGCATCTGTTCTTTTCGATACAGGAGCCTCTCATTCTTTTATATCTGAAAACTATGCTCGCTTGCATAACGTCGCATTCGGTGATATGCCAACCTCTATGGTAATTCAAACTCCGGGATCCAAATGGCAAACTTCTAGAGTAAGCCATGGAAATGAAATCCAAGTCGACAGACTTGTTTTCCTCGCGTCTTTGATAGCCCTTAAATCTTCAGATATTAATATCATTTTGGGTATGGACTGGCTGTCAGCTCATCAAGCCAAAATTGATTGCTTCTCTAGGACTATTCAACTCACCCATCCTTCGGGGAAGATAGTCAATGTCTTGACCCGAATAGCCCAGCGACAATTATATTCTCTTAACGCCAACCCTTTGCCAGACCTTGAGGACGTGCCGGTAGTCCGTGACTTCCCGGATGTCTTCCCAGAGGAATTGCCAGGTGTTCCACCTGACAGGGATGTTGAGTTCGTAATAGACCTCATCCCCGGAACCGTTCCGATTGCTAGAAGACCTTATAAGATGGCACCCCTAGAACTAGCCGAGCTTAAGAAGCAACTCGATGAGTCCTTGAAAAAGGGTTTCATCCGACCTAGCTCATCTCCGTGGGCTTGCCCCGTCCTCTTCGTCAAGAAGAAGGATGGTACGGACCGGATGGTTGTAGATTACCGACCTGTCAATTTGGTCACAATCAAGAACAAATATCCGCTTCCCAGGATCAACGACCTGTATGATCAGCTCGCTGGATCCTCAGTCTTCTCCAAGATGGATTTGAGGTTGGGCTACCATCAAATCAAAATCAGAAACGGGGACATTCCTAAAACGGCCTTTGTTACTCGTTATGGCCAATACGAGTACACCGTCATGTCCTTCGGTTTAACCAACGCTCCAGCCACCTTTTCTCGGTTAATGAACTCAATCTTCATGGAGTATTTGGATAAATTCGTCGTGGTTTACCTCGATGATATACTCATCTACTCCAAGAACGAGGAAGAACATGCCGAACATCTAAGGCTAGTGTTGAAAAAACTTCGAGAGCATCGCCTTTATGCCAAATTTTCTAAATGTGAATTTTGGTTGTCAGAAGTGACCTATCTGGGTCATGTAATATCTGGTAAAGGTATTGCTGTTAACCCTGAGCGAGTTCAAGCCGTCCTTAATTGGACTCCACCTGAATCGGTCAAGCAAGTTCGGAGTTTTCTAGGCTTAGCGAGCTATTGTCGTCGCTTTGTCGAGAACTTCTCCAAGGTTGCCAAACCTCTAACCGAACTCCTCAAGAAAGATAAGAAGTTCGAATGGACTCCACAATGTGAGCACAGCTTTCAGGAACTGAAAAGACGCCTGACCTCTGCTCCCGTACTGGTACCGCCAGACTTCTCCAAGGACTTTGTTATCTACTGCGACGCCTCGCGACAAGGACTAGGTTGCATCCTTATGCAAGATCGACACGTAATTGCCTACGCTTCACGGCAATTGCACCCACATGAGGAGAATTATCCTACTCATGATCTAGAGCTTGCAGCCGTAGTCTATGCACTTAAAACCTGGCGACATTACCTCCTCGGTAACCGTTGCGAAATATTCACTGATCACCAAAGTCTGAAGTACATTTTCACCCAACCGGATCTGAATCTCAGGCAAAGACGTTGGGTTGAGTTGATCACAGACTTCGACTTAGGAATAACCTACACCCCAGGGAAAGCCAACGTCATGGCTGATGCACTAAGTCGTAAATCTTATTGTAACAACCTGATGTTACAACAAAGTCAACCGCTTCTCCATGAGGAATTTCGGAAGCTTAACCTTCACATTGTACCTCAAGGTTTTCTTTCCACCTTGGTAGCAAAACCTACTCTTACGGATCAAATCATCGCTGCCCAAAAGCGAGATAAGGGAATATCTAAAATCAAAGAGAACATTGCTAGCGGAGGTGCTAGTTGTTTCTCCACAAATGATCATGGTGTTGTGTACTTTGACAACCGTCTAGTGGTTCCCAAGAACCAGCATCTACGGCAGTTGATCCTTAAGGAGGCTCATGAATCTCCTCTCACCATTCATCCCGGTAGTACTAAGATGTATCAGGACCTACGCCAGAGGTTCTGGTGGACTAGGATGAAGAGAGAAATTGCTCAGTATATTGCAAATTGCGACGTCTGTCGTCGTGTAAAAGCAGAGCATCAACGGCCTGCTGGCACCCTTCAACCCTTAGCTATTCCTGAATGGAAATGGGATAAAATTGGTATGGATTTCATTACCGGTTTTCCCAGGACCAAGAGAGGGAATAATGCTATCTTCGTCGTTGTCGATCGTCTTTCCAAAGTAGCCCATTTCCTACCTGTTCGTGAGAGTATAACCGCTAGTCAGCTGGCAGACTTATACATCTCCCGAATAGTGTCCCTTCATGGTGTTCCTTTGGAAATTAACTCGGATCGAGGAAGTCTTTTCACCTCTCGATTTTGGGAAAGTTTCCAAAATGCTATGGGGACTCGTCTCTCCTTTAGCACCGCTTTCCACCCTTAGTCAAGTGGTCAAGTGGAACGCGTCAACCAAATTCTAGAAGACATGCTTCGAGCCTCTGTTATCTCATTCGGAATGGACTGGGAGAAGTGCCTTCCATTTGCCGAATTCGCTTACAACAACAGCTATCAATCTAGCTTGGGTAAAGCCCCTTTTGAAGTTCTCTATGGACGACGGTGTCGAACACCCCTTAACTGGTCAGAGACCGGGGAAAGACAATTCTTTGGCCCGGATATGATTCAGGAAGCAGAAGAACAAGTTCGTATCGTTCGTGAAAAGTTGAAAACAGCTCAATCTCGTCAAAAGAGTCAATATGACCGAAAACATAAGGCTATGACTTTCGAGGTTGACGAGAAGGCTTATCTTCGGGTCACCCCTCTGAAGGGAACCCATCGTTTCGGTATCAAAGGCAAATTGGCTCCTCGTTACATTGGACGGTTTTGCATTCTCGCCAAACGAGGGGAAGTTGCCTACCAATTGGAACTACCTCCGCACCTCTCCAGAGTCCATGATGTCTTCCACGTTTCTCAACTCAGGCGTTGCTTCTCGGATCCTATCCGTGGAGTGGACCACGAAATGCTTGATCTCCAAGATAATCTTACATATCGAGAGTACCCCATTCGTATCCTCGATCAGACCGAACGTACCACTCGACGTCATAATATCAAGTTTCTCAAAGTTCAATGGTCGCACCATTCTGAGGATGAAGCAACTTGGGAAAGGGAGGATCGTCTTCGACTCGAGTATCCCGCCTTCTTCCCGGAGGAACCCAAATCTCGGGACGAGATTCTTTTGAGTGGGGGTGAGTTGTCACATCCTAGTTAGCCATGCATTAGAGTGTTGCATCATGTCTACTTTTTCATCAGAAACTTGAAATGGGGATGACAGAACCCCCAGTCCCCTCTGAAACCAACTAGGGTTTACTAAAAAAACTTTTCAATGAACCTGAAATGCCCTTCTAAAATGCCCATCATTTTTGTCTTGGTTCAGAACCTCTGCCAAAAGTGGTGCACATTTTCCTAGGCCATCTTAGGGTTTTTGAATTAAATCATAAATATTTGAATTT
>NC_041390.1:298034992-298136777 GCF_002162155.2 Triticum dicoccoides | reverse complement strand
CAACTCGATGAGTCCTTGAAAAAGGGTTTCATCCGACCTAGCTCATCTCCGTGGGCTTGCCCCGTCCTCTTCGTCAAGAAGAAGGATGGTACGGACCGGATGGTTGTAGATTACCGACCTGTCAATTTGGTCACAATCAAGAACAAATATCCGCTTCCCAGGATCAACGACCTGTATGATCAGCTCGCTGGATCCTCAGTCTTCTCCAAGATGGATTTGAGGTTGGGCTACCATCAAATCAAAATCAGAAACGGGGACATTCCTAAAACGGCCTTTGTTACTCGTTATGGCCAATACGAGTACACCGTCATGTCCTTCGGTTTAACCAACGCTCCAGCCACCTTTTCTCGGTTAATGAACTCAATCTTCATGGAGTATTTGGATAAATTCGTCGTGGTTTACCTCGATGATATACTCATCTACTCCAAGAACGAGGAAGAACATGCCGAACATCTAAGGCTAGTGTTAAAGAAACTTCGAGAGCATTGCCTTTATGCCAAATTTTCTAAATGTGAATTTTGGTTGTCAGAAGTGACCTATCTGGGTCATGTAATATCTGGTAAAGGTATTGCTGTTAACCCTGAGCGAGTTCAAGCCGTCCTTAATTGGACTCCACCTGAATCGGTCAAGCAAGTTCGGAGTTTTCTGGGCTTAGCGAGCTATTGTCGTCGCTTTGTCGAGAACTTCTCCAAGGTTGCCAAACCTCTAACCGAACTCCTCAAGAAAGATAAGAAGTTCGAATGGACTCCACAATGTGAGCACAGCTTTCAGGAACTGAAAAGACGCCTGACCTCTGCTCCCGTACTGGTACCGCCAGACTTCTCCAAGGACTTTGTTATCTACTGCGACGCTTCGCGACAAGGACTAGGTTGCATTCTCATGCAAGATCGACACGTAATTGCTTACGCTTCACGGCAATTGCACCCACATGAGGAGAATTATCCTACTCATGATCTAGAGCTTGCAGCCGTAGTCTATGCACTTAAGACCTGGCGACATTACCTCCTCGGTAATCGTTGCGAAATATTCACTGATCACCAAAGTCTGAAGTACATTTTCACCCAACCGGATCTGAATCTCAGGCAAAGACGTTGGGTTGAATTGATCACAGACTTCGACTTAAGAATAACCTACACCCCAGGGAAAGCCAACGTCATGGCTGATGCGCTAAGTCGTAAATCTTATTGTAACAATCTGATGTTACAACAAAGTCAACCGCTTCTCCATGAGGAATTTCGGAAGCTTAACCTTCACATTGTTCCTCAAGGTTTTCTTTCCACCTTGGTGGCAAAACCTACCCTTACGGATCAGATTATCAAAGCACAGAAGGTAGATCCGGGAATCTCCCGCATCAAGAGAAACATTCAGAAAGGAATTGCGAATTGCTTCTCCATTAATGATCAAGGGGTCGTATACTTCGGGAATCGACTAGTGGTTCCCAAAGTGCGAAGCCTGAGGCGTTTGATCCTTAAGGAAGCTCATGAATCTCCTCTCACCATTCATCCCGGTAGTACTAAGATGTATCAGGACCTACGCCAGAGGTTCTGGTGGACTAGGATGAAGAGAGAAATTGCTCAGTTTATTGCAAATTGCGACGTCTGTCGCCGTGTAAAAGCAGAGCATCAACGGCCTGCTGGCACCCTTCAACCCTTAGCTATTCCTGAATGGAAATGGGATAAAATTGGTATGGATTTCATTACCGGTTTTCCCAGGACCAAGAGAGGGAATAATGCTATCTTCGTCGTGGTCGATCGTCTTTCCAAAGTAGCCCATTTCTTACCTGTTTGTGAGAGTATAACCGCTAGCCAGCTGGCAGACTTATACATCTCCCGAATAGTGTCCCTCCATGGTGTTCCTTTGGAAATTAACTCGGATCGAGGAAGTCTTTTCACCTCTCGATTTTGGGAAAGTTTCCAAAATGCTATGGGAACCCGTCTCTCCTTTAGCACCGCCTTCCACCCTCAGTCGAGTGGTCAAGTGGAACGCGTCAACCAGATTCTAGAAGACATGCTTCGAGCCTCTGTTATCTCATTCGGAATGGACTGGGAGAAGTGCCTTCCATTTGCCGAATTCGCTTACAACAACAGCTATCAATCTAGCTTGGGTAAAGCCCCTTTTGAAGTTCTCTATGGACGACGGTGTCGAACACCCCTTAACTGGTCAGAGACCGGGGAAAGACAATTCTTTGGCCCGGATATGATTCAGGAAGCAGAAGAACAAGTTCGCATCGTTCGTGAAAAGTTGAAAACAGCCCAATCTCGTCAAAAGAGTCAATATGACCGAAAACATAAGGCTATGACTTTCGAGGTTGACGAGAAGGCTTATCTTCGGGTCACCCCTTTGAAGGGAACCCATCGTTTCGGTATCAAAGGCAAATTGGCTCCTCGTTACATTGGACCTTTTCGCATTCTCGCCAAACGAGGAGAAGTTGCCTACCAGCTGGAACTACCTCCGCATCTCTCCAGAGTCCACGATGTCTTCCACGTTTCTCAACTCAGGCGTTGCTTCTCGGATCCTATCCGTGGAGTGGACTACGAAACGCTTGATCTCCAAGATAATCTTACATACCGAGAGTACCCCATTCGTATCCTCGATCGGGCCGAGCGTATCACTCGACGTCATAATATCAAGTTTCTCAAGGTTCAATGGTCGCACCATTCTGAGGATGAAGCAACTTGGGAAAGGGAGGATCGTCTTCGACTCGAGTATCCCGCCTTCTTCCCGGAGGAACCCAAATCTCGGGACGAGATTCTTTTGAGTGGGGGTGAGTTGTCACATCCTAGTTAGCCATGCATTAGAGTGTTGCATCATGTTTACTTTTTCATCAGAAACTTGAAATGGGGATGACAGAACCCCCAGTCCCCTCTGAAACCAACTAGGGTTTACTAAAAAACTTTTTCAATGAACCTGAAATGCCCTTCTAAAATGCCCATCATTTTTGTCTTGGTTCAGAACCTCTGCCAAAAGTGGTGCACATTTTCCTAGGCCATCTTAGGGTTTTTGAATTAAATCATAAATATTTGAATTTGGGCATTTAAAATTATATAAAATATTTAAATGCTCAAATATCTCCAAACTAAAATGTTTCATGTTGGAAATAATCCAACTATGGACCAGGAGTAATTTGGTGATTTTAGGAGTTGCCTAAGTATTTTATTTAATTCAACAAAGTTGCAGAAGTATTAAAAAAAACAGAAACAGAAAGAAAAAGGGAAAACTTACCTGGCGCCACCACAGGCCCACCAGCCAGCCCACCTGGCCGGCCCAGCCCGGCCACCGCTCCAGCGAGCTGCTTGGCTTGCCAGGCAGGCAGCCAAGGTGCTCGGCGGCGGCACCGCAGCTCGCCACGCAGCTGCACGCCGCCCTGCCTCCCCCTCTCGCCGCCCTGAAGGCCTGGACGAGCTCCACGTCGCGCCCCGACCCTCCTGGACACCTCCATTCGCCCCCAGTTCCTCTCCCTCGCGCTCCCACGCCATGGCCGACGCCACCGTCGCCGCACCGCCGCCGTAGCCGTGCTCCCCGTCGTCTCCACGCCGCGCCACCGTGTCCAGAAGCTCCGCCGTCCTCTACTTCTTCGAGCTAGCCGAGCCCCGAGCGCTCGCGTGCCCCGAAGCCGCCGCACCAACCTCGCCCGAACCGCCATCGCCGGAGATCCCCTTCGCCGTCGCCGCCGCAGCAGCTCGTCCCCGACCACGCCGTCCTTTCCATCAAGACCGCAGTGAGCTGGGCTAACTTCCCCTTCCTCTCTTTCTCTCTCTCGTGCACCACAGCGAGCACACTAAGCTCACCCGCACGCGCCGTCGCGGACCTCTTCGCCGACGTGCTCCCGGCCATCCTCCGGCCACCTCGCCTTGTCCATCGCACTCACCACGCCGCGTTGGGGCTAACCATGCACTCCCCGCACCTCACCGCACACTCTAGCCACGAGTTCGTCTTCAACCGAACTCCGGCGGCCGCCAAAGTCGCCGCCGGCGCCAACTCCGGCCACCCCGAGCCCAACCACCACCACCAATAGTCGCGGCTCAACCTCAGCAACACGTAGATGCCTTCCGCCGTCCATTTGGTTGCCGGAATGGCAAAAAGCACTTTCGCCGCCGCGTCGGGCTCGCCGGCGGCTAGGCGCCGGCGTGTTTGACTCTGACTTTGACCACGGGTGGGCCCCGGTTGACCCCCTGGGTCTATGACATGTGGGGCCCCCTCTGTTAATTAATCCAGTTAGTTTAAATCTAATTTAGTTAAACTAATTGAATACTGACATGCGGGACCCACTGGTCAGTTTGACCTGGACCAGCCCGTTGACCACTGACGTCATCATGACGTAGTGCTGACGCAGTAATTTAATTACTGGAATTATTTTTACACATGAAATTCCAGAATATTATTTAAACTTCAAAAATTCATAACTTTTATTCTGTAACTCCAAATTGGACAAATTATATATGAAAAATGATCAGAAAAATCCAATCTTTCCATCTGTACTGGTTTCATGCATGTTTAAACAAGCTAACCTGCTGATTATCACAGAACAAGATAAAACACCTTAAATGGCAACTTATGAGTTTGAACTTTGAATCAATGGTTCAAATTAGTTCAAACCCATCTGTTCCTAGTTGCATTAGCCCAATACACTCATTTTGCCATGTCTCATGCATGCATCATATTGTTGCATACTGTTTGGTAATGTTTGTGTATCGGTGCTCTCTGCGGCAGGTTCTGCCCCCGAGGAGTACCGTGATAACCCCGACGAAGAGCAATACCAGTGCACCGACCCGTCAGGCAAGCAACCAACCATTTGATCATATCGATACAATCCCATGTTCTCGCTCCTGCTCTCTTTTACTGCATTAAGACAACGCGTTTCAAACTGCTGTGTGCTACGGTAGTTGAACCCATTTCCTCTGCATGACCTGTCATTGCCACAGTAACTAGATGAAACCCACTAGCATGTGTAGGAGTTGTTTGAGCCATATGTATGTGTTGTTCCTACCTTGCTATGCCTGCTATGCTTAGAGTCGTGTCAGGTCTGGTTCATTTGGGTGATGGGCTAGAGTGAAATGTTTATGTCGGTAATGAGAGTGGTGTGGTGAACACGATTTGGTAAAGGTATCGATGAGAGGCCATGTAGGAGTACATGGTGGGTTGTTTCATTGAAGCCGACCTTAAGCACTGAGATCTGTATGTGTGATTTAAGAATCAGCTACTACCATGCATTGGGCCCGAAACCAATGGACCCTCTCGGCTTCTTATTCACCCTAGTTCTCCGTCCAGGAGTTGCAAGTAGTTTCTGGTGTTTGTAGCCTACTGGAGGCCGTGGACAGCGCTGACCGTAGGGGTGGGCTGTGATGCGGTAGGTACGTGGCACGGTGTACCGAATACCCGTTAGGTATCTCGGGAACCCTGTTCACATCGTTCGGGGCCGTATGGGAAACCTCGGCCAGACTCCCTGCGGATGGAACCTGGATAGGCGATAAACCTGAACTGGAGGCTTAGGTGGTTAGGTAGGTCGTGGCCGACACCCACGTTGGGCTTCCGCTTGAAGGTTGCCGAGTACATGTCGTGTAAACGACGGTAAGTGGTGAGAGCGTGTATGAAGGAGTACACCCCTGTAGGGTTAACATGATCTATTCGAATAGCCGCGTCCGCGGTAAAGGACTACTTGGTTGCCTATACAGTTCATAGACAAGTAAATGGAAACTGTTAAAAGCCTCAAGATAAGTGTGAGTGCCGAGGATGGCTCTTCCGTAGGAAGACGGAGGTGGATCCTCGGTAGTGTATTGAAGTGGTGAGTAGTGGACTCGTGTGCGAAAAACCATTTCAAGTTGAAGTATCGTAGGATAGTCTAGCCAAGAGTCAAAGCTGGCTTGCTGCAATAACTCCACCAACCCTTCTTGATAATATGCATGTATGTAGGATCTGATGTAAGTCTTGCTGAGTACCTTTGTACTCATGTTGCTATAATTTACATTTTTACAGAAGACGCTGCAACCCCTTCTGATGGGTTCTATGTAGACGTTGACATCAACGAGTAGGCTAAAGGCCCAGGTGGTGACCCTGAGCTTGTGAAGGACCATGTAGTATAGCTAGGCTTTCCAAGCCTCTTTTATTTTACTAAGTTGTCTGTACTCAGACAAGTTACTTCCGCTGCTGGTTTGTATGACTGTATGACTTGTATGTTGGGTCGTGAGACCCGTACCTTTGTGTATGTTATGTATGGCTCCCTGAGCCTTAAATAAAGTACTTGTGTCGTAGAGTTATGTTGTGATGCTTCGTTGTATTTGCACATATTGAGCATATTGTGTGTATGATTGAAATGCTTGGTATGTGTGGGATTTGACTATCTAGTTGTTTATCTTTAGTAGCCTCTCTTACCGGGAAATGTCTCCTAGTGTTACCGCTGAGCCATGGTAGCTTGCTACTGCTCTGGAACACTTAGGCTGGCCGGCATGTGTCCTTCTTCGTTCCTGTGTCTGTCCCTTCGGGGAAATGTCACGCTTTGAGTACCGGAGTCCTGTTAGCCCGCTACAGCCCGGTTTACCGGAGTCCTGCTAGCCCAGTGCTATAGCCCGGACCCATTTGCTGATGACCGACACGTTCGAAGCTGGGTCATGGATGCCTGTCCCTGTAAGTCTGTGCCACTTTGGGTTTACGACTAGTCTTGTCAGCCCGGGCTCCTGACCATATGGATGCTAGCGACACTATCATATACGTGAGCCAAAAGGCGCAAACGGTCCCGGGCAAAGGTAAGGCGACACCCGTGGGGATACCGTGCGTGAGGCCGCAAAGTGATATGAGGTGTTACCGGCTAGATCGATGTGACATCGAGTCGGGGTCCTGACAGGTGTTTTCCATGAAGATGTTCTACTACCTCATCTTTCATCATTCTTTTTCTTCTCCGGTAGATGTAATTCAAGCTTTGGTATTGAGCATACTCATTTTCTTTTTGCCCAATGTCTATTTATGCTGGTGCACCTCTTAATTTTCCCTGCTTGCTATTCTTTTGTTCCGGAGTGCTAAAGATATCTCAGAAGATTCGTGTTTCCACTCTTAACCCGTTCAAGCTATTTTGAGGATGTTATCTCATTCAAGCTTTTTAATTGAACCGGTGCAATCTCTCCTTTAATCATTTCAACGGTGTTTCTTTTGAGTGGGCCCTAACCCACAGGTCTTTTTCCAGGATCTTACCTGACTCTTCTTATTTTCCCGGAGCTATCCAAATTTCTTTTCGAAGTGTGACGTAAGAATGAATTTTCATCAGTTAGAGGTTTTCTCCAAGATCTTTCAAATTCTTTTCATCGTTGGTTCAACCTTTCTAATTTTCATCCCGGAGTATCTCAACAATTCTTGGTGTTGTTTCTCGTCGTCATTCTCTGTATTTGAAGACCGAAGAAGAGTTTTACCTCCAAATCTTGTCCGTTCTCTCAGAGACTCGTGATTCTAGCTTGTTGCCATCCTCTCATAATTATTTTCGATTGTGGGAATTCTTTTCACCTACCCGGAGCATTTCATGAGTTGTTTTTTCCATTTCTTTTCTCCGAAGGCCATCTTTTCAAATATTATTCATTTCTCAGCTTTCAGCTCTCGTTCTATAATTTTACCGGTGCATCATTCAAGCATTTTCTCTAATCAGCTCATGATCTTTTGTTCTCATGGATCTAATTTCCCTCAAGTATTTTCATTCATTCTCTAATCCTTTCCGGTGATTTATCTCTTTACTTCGTTCTTTGTCAATGCTTACGGTGGTTCATTCAAGATTTTTTTCTTCTTTCTTATCATATCAATTCATTCGCTGTTTCCTAATTCTACCGGTGGTTCATCGAAGACCTTCTTAGGTTTGTGCTATATCTATCTTAATCCTTTCTACGAGAATAAGCAATATGCCAAATCCGTTCATTGTCATCAATTTAATTGGTGAAGGATAAGTATAATGTAATTCTTATTCTTGTTTCATCGAGTTTACTCAATTTCTTTTTCCG
Source organism: Triticum dicoccoides (assembly GCF_002162155.2). NCBI lineage: Eukaryota > Viridiplantae > Streptophyta > Magnoliopsida > Poales > Poaceae > Triticum > Triticum dicoccoides. Next base: position 298,128,804 of record NC_041390.1, on the reverse strand, counting down.
GAGTGGTTCATCGTATCACATTCTCAGTTCAAGATGCGTTATCTTTTCTTTCTCAGAGTTCCAAGCTCTAATTATCACGGATATTCATCTAAATCATTGCAAGGGTTCACCTTGTGTTTTCAATTTCTCTTTCTTTTTATTCTTTTATTACCGGAGTTCTTCATGAAGGTTCTACTTGATGGATTCATCAAGGATTTAATTCCTTCTCGAAGTGCTCATCAAGATTCTTTTCTATGAAGCTCAAGATTTCCTCATATTGTAATCCGGAGTGCAATTCTTTTTACCTTATCTTTTGAGGTGGTGTTATGTCATTGTTGACAATTTCCCTTCATGTTTCATGATTCAAAAGTCGTCAGGAATGAGATTTTTAAACCAATAAATCTCTTCATTGGAGTTATCTTGTGTCATGTTTCATCTAAAGCCTTCCCTAAGGATTGTTGCTATCATGGTGCTTATAAATGACCCAAGTTCTTCATTTATCCTCCCGGTGAAATAGTTTCTCGTCTCCTTGTTCATATCAATCCAATCTTTTGTTTCCATAGCGGCAGAATTTCACCTCATACTTTTGAGATGTTTTTCCATAAGCCCACTGCAAACTTATTCGTTTCGTTGTCTTTTTTTTCTTCTTCTTTTCCAACAACTCTGTTTTAACCTTCTTGGAAGGGTGCTTTCCATGCTCATTTGTGGCAAAGGTTGGCATTTTCAACTCCATTCTTTTATTACAATGATCTAACTTCTATTCTTTTCTTTCAGAGGCATTGTGATGTTTCTCTCTTCTCTCATCATCTCAAGTTGTGAGGATCGTGTTCTTTTCATGCTTATCCATTTAACCGGAGTGTTATGTCTATCATTCCTCTTCTAACCGGAGTCTTCTTCCAAGTGCTTTCGTTTTGCCAAGCTCATATTCTTTACCTTCCATTTCCAACCGGAGTGTTTTCGTATTTGATCCTTATCATTCCTTGTGCATCTCGTTTCTATCGGAGTGCTTGCTTGTACTTCTTGTACATTGCAACCCTTTTATTTGTCTTTCAACCTACAAGGTTCTCGCAATGTTCCTTATCCCTCTTTTATAATGAAGTGTTTTCAACTTCTTGCATCTTTGTTGGATTCCTCCTTTCAATTTGTTTAACCTCTCAAGGTTGGTTGGTTTCACTCTTTTGTCAAAGAAGCAACTTTGTTTTACCTCTCCTCTTTATCTTCCATTTTTCCCTCCGGTGCCATTCTAGATCTCGGGACGAGATCCTCTCGTAGTGGTGGAGTGTTGTGACGCCTCGAGACCGATGTGCCAGGTGTCCTCCAGTTATTAGTTGTTGTTGCCTTGTCATTCGCTTGCGTGTTGCATCTTGTCATGTCATCATGTGCATTGCATCATCATGTTTCCAAAACTTGCATCCGTCCCGGCCTCTTCGTTCTCTCCATTGTCCGTTCTGAGCCCAGACACACTTGCACGCGCCCACGGCATGTCCGAAATAGTATTTTATAAGTGGCCGGAAAATGTTCTCGGAATGGGATGAAAGTTGGCGTGCGGTGTTGTTTTGTTATTAGTAGACCGCCTGCCAAGTTTCATCGAGTTCGGAGTCCGTTTGACGCCCCAACGGATAATTATAGCGGCAATATAGCCGGTCTAACGTCGGACGTTTTCGGTCTCCGAAAATAGTCGCTGGGCCTCTCTCTCTTCTCTTCTCTCAACTTGAGGCCTTCTGCACAGTCCACTACCTACCGCCGGGCCAAGCCTAAGCTCTCTCATCAGCCCGCGGCCCTCCTCGCACGCGCCCGAAAAGCTGTCCCGTACCCGACCCGGGCAGTCGTCACCGTTGGGTCCGGGTCATCCCAAAACATCTCTAAAATATCTTCGGTTATTTGTTTGGTCCATCTAACCTATTTTATCTCGATCAGACAATTTTAATCGGATGATCCAAACTCCCCTCTTCTCTATATATAGTCCAACCTCATGCCTATTTTGGACTAAACCTAGCACTAGCCCTCCATTCCCGTGCAGCCGCCGTCGCCCCTTGTTTTCCGCGCCTGGCCAGCCCACAGCCGCCACCTCGCACCACCAGATCCACCACACCATAGCCAACTAACTTGTTGCAGCTCCCCACCGTCGATCTGGAGCGTCAGATTCAGATCGAACGGCCCCCGTCGCCCCAGTTCATCCCGCAGAGGCTTTGGATCCAGCAGCCCCGGGCAGCGCTGCAAGGCCCGAGCGCCTCGTCTCCTCCCGTGCCTCCGTCCAGGACGAATCGGGAGCAGCACCTCCCTATGCCAGCTCGCCGGAGCAGAGCACCTCTCTACCTCGCGCCCCTCCTCTTTTCCTTTCCCCGTTGCGGTCTCCTTCCTCTCACGTCTCCCTCTCTCCCGTTCTACAGGAGCCACCGTCGCCAAGGAACCCCGCCATGGACGCCCGTCGAGCCGACCCTAAGCTTCGTCCGCACCGCCATTTCCTGGATCTGCCCGTCTTCGCTGTCTCCGGCGCTGCCGGAGCCCCAAGACCCCTCCGCCAAGACCCGTCGTGGCCGCTGTCGTGCCCCGCCGCCGCTTCCTGGTTCGAGTGCCCGTGCGAGGAGACGACCAGGAGAAAGCCTAGCGCCGGCGTTGACCGCTCCACCACGTCGGCCCAGCGTCTCCAGCGAGGCCCAGCTACGTGACCTACCGGCCTCCCTCCTCCACCGAGTGGGCCGAGGCCCATGGTGAGGCCAGCTGCGCGCCTAAGTTGGCCTGCCCGTGAGGCCGCCGCCAACCTCCCTCACTAACTGGGCTTGACCCATGGTGAGCGCCCAGTCCGCCCAGTTTCAGCCTGCTGTGTTTTTTTTAGATCTGGGAATTTAGTTGTTATTCCAGAGAAAGCAGTTTTATAGAAAAGCCCTTCAAGTTCATGCATTTAATAACTAATTAACCGTGCACCGGATTAAAATGATCTCTATATGTAATATGTCTAGAATTTTGTCTAGTTTAATAATATGCAACTTTCACCCATGTTTAAGATGTTTAAAATGATGTTTGTTTATATTTACTCCTATGCCATGTTAAAATGATTTAATTCGTAACTATTCAACCGTAGCTCCAAATCTAACAAACTTTATATGTAAATGGGGTAGAAAAATGCCTAGTTTAACATGGTGACCTTTATTTGCATGTTAAACAACTCTAAAATTGTGTTTAGGGCAGAACAGTACCAAATCTATAATATGCTCATGAGGAGTTTCCGGAATTGTTGTTCGTTGCTTCCGGCCTCATTTTACCTTGACTAGATAGGTAGTTTTCATTTGCTTCACCCTCTTGCCATGTTTAACAACATTTAATATTGTTGGGTACATAAACGAGATCGAACTAAATAATTGATGTGGTGCTCCATCAATATGCAACTCGTTGCATATTGAGCTCCACTTAATTTGTAGGATTGTTTGTGCACTTTACCATGCCATGCTTCATTAAACCGGACATGCATCATACTTGTTTGTGCATCGTGCCATGTTCATGTGGTGGTTGTTTACGATGTTTGTGTGCTTCTTTCCAGTGTTGCTTCTTCGGGTTGGTTCCGGTAACGTCGCGATTGTGAGGATCCGTTCGACTACGTCCGTTTGTCTTCTTCATGGACTCATTCTTCTTCCTTGCGGGATTTCAGGCAAGATGATCATACCCTCGAAATCACTTCTATCTTTGCTTGCTTAGTTTCTCGCTCTTTTGCTATGCCTATGCTGCGATACCTACCACTTGCTTATCATGCCTCCTATATTGTTGAACCAAGCCTCTAACCCACCTTGTCCTAGCAAACCGTTGTTTGGCTATGTTACCGCTTTGCTCAGCCCCTCTTAAAGCGTTGTTAGTTGCAGGTGAAGATTGAAGTTTGTTCCTTGTTGGAACATGGAGATATTGTTCCTTGTTGGAACATGTTACATGTTGGGATATCACAATATATCTTATTTAATTAATGCATCTATATACTTGGTAAAGGGTGGAAGGCTCGGCCTTATGCCTGGTGTTTTGTTCCACTCTTGCCGCCCTAGTTTCCGTCATATCGGTGTTATGTTCCCGGATTTTGCGTTCCTTACGCGGTTGGGTGATAATGGGAACCCCTTGACAGTTCGCCTTGAATGAAACTCCTCCAGCAATGCCCAACCTTGGTTTTACCATTTGCACTAACAACCTACCACCTTCCCTTGGGTTCTGCAGACTCAAGGGTCATCTTTATTCTAACCCCCCCGGGGCCAGTGCTCCTCTGAGTGTTGGTCCGAACTGAGCTGCCTGCGGGGCCACCTCGGGGAAACTTGAGGGTTGGTTTTACTCGTAGCTAGTCTCATCTGAGTGTGCCCTGAGAACGAGATATGTGCAGCTCCTATCGGGATTTGTCGGCACATTCGGGCGGTGTTGCTGGATTTGTTTTAACTTGTCGAAGTGTCTTGTTGTACCAGGATACCGAGTCTGATCGGAACGTCTCGGGAGGAGGTCTATTCCTTCGTTGACCGTGAGAGCTTGTCATGGGCTAAGTTGGGACACCCCTACAGGGATTTGAACTTTCGAAAGCCGTGCCCGCGGTTATGGGCAGATGGGAATTTGTTAATGTCCAGTTGTAGAAAACCTGAAGTTGACCTTAATTAAAATACATCAACCGCGTGTGTTACCGTGATGGTCTCTTTCCGGCGGAGTCCGGGAAGTGAACATGGTGTTGGAGTTATGCTTGATGTAGGTTGTTTTAGGATCACTTCTTGATCATACTTTTATCGACCGTGCTTTGCCTTCTCTTCTCGCTCTCATTTCCGTATGTTAGACACCATATATCCTAGTCGCTTGCTGCAGCTCCACCTCATACCTTTTTTTTCCTTACCCATAAGCTTAAATAGTCTTGATCACAAGGGTGCGAGATTGCTGAGTCCCTGTGGCTCACAGATTACTTCCAAAACCAGCTTGCAGGTGCCGTTGAACCATGCAGATGACGCAACCAAGCTCAGGAGGAGCTCGATGAAGATCTTGTCCTTTGTGTTGTTTTGTTTTAGTTGATCTGTAGTGGAGCCCAGTTGGGGTCGATCGGGGATCTTGTCGCATTTGGGGATTCTTCTTTTATTTTGGTTCCGTAGTCGGACCTTGATTGTATCTGGTTGATGTAATGCTTTATTCACGTATTTGTGTGAAGTGGCGATTGTAAGCCAACTATGTATCTTTTCCCATATTGTATTACCTGGGTTGTTTGCGAAGATTACCTCACTTGCGACATTGCTTTCAATGCGGTTATGCCTCTAAGTCGTGCTTCGACACGTGGGAGATATAGCCGCATCGAGGGCGTTACAGTTTCTTCAAGTATAGCAACGGGGTGCTCACGATAAGACATGTCTTCTTGGAGATCAATGTCTTCGAAGTTGACGGTGCGGTGATGAGGACATCGATACAATTGTTACACCCATAGCCCCTGCTGCTATACATACTGGACCAATTACTAGAGCTCGTGCACGCCAACTAAATTACCAGGTACTTTCGTTTCTTGGTAATGATTCTAATGTTCATGAGAATATGATGCTGCCTAAATTGGATACATTTGTTTTGCTTACAAATGAAGGGCCTAGCTTGGAGAAGGATGAACATTGGAGCAAGAACAAGCATGGAGATGATGGCATGCGCAAGGGGAACAAGAATGGAGTTACAAGTGATGATTTCAGGACTTTGAAGCCACCATAATGGGTGCATGAAGCCTTGGACGAAATATACAAGATGCCACTTCATAAATTTCGTCCCGAGGCTATTTTAGGTGCTGCGTCACCTTATTATTGGGCCAGGCCCATGTAATTTCGAAATACATAAGTATAGGCTATTTTTAGAGTCCGTATGTGTGGGGAAACAAGAGATAGGGTTGATTTCGGACCCCTCCACCAAGGGCCTCGAAATTCCCCCCTCTTCCTCCATATATACAGCCCTTAGGGCATCGTTTAGACTTTGGGTTTTGTTTAGATTAAAAGTTCGCCATAGCTGCAACTTCGCGTACTTCGTTTGTGTTCAACGACCAGACAAAGGCGTCACAGAACCCCACCTTGATCAATAAAGCTTTCATCTTATATTCGCAATATCCAGATTGCAATCTTAGTTTCTTGCTTGTTCTTCGTTTGCTCGCAGGAAACAGACCCTCGTGGTCAGGTTGATCGTGCTCCGGCGTGGTCAATAACCTCTCGGAGTTGGTTTAGCGATTGCTAAGGCGCGACGTCCTCGCACGTTCGTAGTCGGATCGTCAAAGTCGACTTCCACCAAAGCGAAATCCACCATCTCATCGAAAGACGGGACACCTTTGCCTCTATCAGAGGTGCTGGTGCAGTTGAAGTAGAAGATGCACGTGGTGTCCATGATGAAGGTCGGCCTGCAGAAAAGTTAGTTCGCGCCAATGCTTGTCGATCCTGCACTTCACGTTCAGCTTTACAAGCAAGATGGAATAAACGAGTGATATTAGTATACTCCTTATAGTCTAGAATGGTCTGAATCTCTCTATTTAATCCACCCAGAAAACGTGCAAGCATAGCTTCATTCTCCTCAACAATACCACATCGAATCATGCCAGTTTGTAATTCCTGATAATATTCTTCTACAGAATTTTTTCCTTGTCTTAAACGCTGCAATTTTTGAAGCAATTCACGTTGATAATATGGTGGAACCCAACGCGTACGCATAGCAGTTTTCAAAGCAGCCCAAGTAGTTGGAATAGGATATAATCTACAATGTTCAGACCACCATACACATGCAAAACTAGTGAAAGCACAAACAGCAGCAGCAACTCGTCTCTCCTCAGGATATTGTAAACATGTAAATCGGTGTTCAGTTTCTAACTCCCAAGTAAGATATATATCAGGAACATATCTACCCTCAAATGGTGGAATATTCAATTTCAGTTTAGGAATATGGACATCATCTCGTACCTGAGGTGGTGGTGCAGGCCTACCATTACGAATATATACCTGAGGTCGACCTGCTGGTGGTGGTACAGGTGGCTGCACGTAGTGTTGATTTTGATCAACCTCATCCTCATAATCTCCCACATAATCATCCTCCTCCGCATCAGCAACAGGAGCCACAGAAGTATCAACAGCAGCACCAACAGTTTGGCCAAACGCAAGAGGAACACGGCTTGTTCGGCGGAGGTCTGCTTCGCGACGTGGAGGTAGTCGTTGTTGTTGTTGTTGGAGAGGTGCGTTAGGTGCAGCGGGTGGTGGTGGTGGAAGACGCGCGAGCAATTCATTAAACTTGTTATCGAGCTTTGTTTCGAACGTCTTCTCAAGGCCAGTGATCTTCTCCATGGCCTCTTCAAAATTGTTCAGCACATCTTGCACCTGTTCAGTCATCATTTGCTGAAACTTATCATGAAGCTCCTTGTTCGATAAATTCTCCCAGTCAATCTCGTCGGCTTGTGATCCTGGCATGGTTAGCAGCAATAGAAACACACAAGAATATGATCCTACAGACTACGAACAAGTGGTGGTGGTGGGTGTCACAAATCCGTCAAGCAAATCTCAAATTCTTACCAGTTCTTACCCAGCAGCAGGCGGTGATCGGCAACCGTTGTAGTCAAAAACTCTCAAAGCTTGGATAGAGCGATTACCAGGGAGAGTCAAACGCACGACGTAGATGTATGTGGAGCTGGGAAGGCTTATAATATGGTAGCAAAAAGGGTCAGCAATAATCAATTCAGAGATGCAAAGTTGAATAAACGCTCAACGACGGTACTGTGCTGGTCCTAGTGATGAGGACATCAATACAATTGTTACACCCACAGCCCCTACTGCTATACATACTGGACCAATTACTAGAGCTCGTGCACGCCAACTAAATTACCAGGTACTTTCGTTTCTTGGTAATGATTCTAATGTTCATGAGAATATGATGCTGCCTAAATTGGATACATTTGTTTTGCTTACAAATGAAGGGCCTAGCTTGGAGAAGGATGAACATTGGAGCAAGAACAAGCATGGAGATGATGGCATGCGCAAGGGGAACAAGAACGGAGTTACAAGTGATGATTTCAGGACTTTGAAGCCACCATAATGGGTGCATGAAGCCTTGGACGAAATATACAAGATGCCACTTCATAAATTTCGTCCCGAGGCTATTTTAGGTGCTGCGTCACCTTATTATTGGGCCAGGCCCATGTAATTTCGAAATACATAAGTATAGGCTATTTTTTAGAGTCCGTATGTGTGGGGAAACAAGAGATAGGGTTGATTTCGGACCCCTCCACCAAGGGCCACGAAATTCCCCCCTCTTCCTCCATATATACAACCCTTAGGGCATCGTTTAGACTTTGGGTTTTGTTTAGATTAAAAGTTCGCCATAGCTGCAACTTCACGTACTTCGTTTGTGTTCAACGACCAGACAAAGGCGTCACAGAACCCCACCTTGATCAATAAAGCTTTCATCTTATATTCGCAATATCTAGATTGCAATCTCAGTTTCTTGCTTGTTCTTCGTTTGCTCGCAGGAAACCGACCCTCGTGGTCAGGTTGATCGTGCTCCGGCGTGGTCAATAACCTCTCGGAGTTGGTTTAGCGATTGCTAAGGCGCGACGTCCTCGCACGTTCGTAGTCGGATCGTCAAAGTCGACTTCCACCAAAGCGATATCCATCATCTCATCGAAAGACGGGACACCTTTGCCTCTATCAAAAATTCTGTAGAAGAATATTATCAGGAATTACAAACTGGCATGATTAGATGTGGTATTGTTGAGGAGAATGAAGCTATGCTTGCACGTTTTCTGGGTGGATTAAATAGAGAGATTCAGACCATTCTAGACTATAAGGAGTATACTAATATCACTCGTTTATTCCATCTTGCTTGTAAAGCTGAACGTGAAGTGCAGGATCGACAAGCATTAGGGCGAACTAACTTTTCTGCAGGCCGACCTTCATCATGGACACCACGTGCATCTTCTACTTCAACTGCACCAGCACCTCCATCCGGTGCCACCTCCAGCCGTGATACAAGAAAACAGGCACAACCACCTTTATCTTCCAAGAGCGCACCTGCGGGTCCTGCACAGCGTTCTTCTTCTTCCATGGCATCAACAGGGCACACAAGTGATATTATTTGTCATCGTTGTAAGGGAGGAGGTCATTATGCGAGGGAATGCAAATCTCCGCGTGTGATGATTGCTACCGCGGATGGTGGATATGAGTCCGCTAGTGACTATGATGAGGAGACATTGGCTCTTATTACACGTGAAGAACATGGTGGAGATGATTCTGATCATGAGACGCAATACATGGCTCCTGAAGACGCTGACAGGTATGAATGTTTAGTTGCTCAACGTGTTTTGAGTGTGCAGGTCACACAAGCTGAGCAAAATCAGAGGCACAATTTGTTCCATACCAAGGGAGTTGTGAAGGAACGTTCTGTGCGCGTCATAATAGAAGGAGGGAGCTGCAACAACTTGGCTAGCATGGAGATGGTGGAGAAGCTTTCTCTCACCACAAGACCACATCCACATCCTTACTACATCCAATGGTTCAACAACAGCGGAAAGGTTAAGGTAACACGTACTGTTCGTGTGCATTTTAGTATCTCTACATATGCTGATTATGTTGATTGTGATGTGGTACCTATGCAAGCATGTTCCTTATTACTTGGTAGACCATGGCAATTTGATAAAAATTCTGTACACCATGGTAGAAACAATCACTATACTCTTGTTCATAAGGATAAAAATATTACTTTGCTTCCTATGACTCCTGATTCCATTTTGAAAGATGATATTAATAGAGCTAATAAAGCACAACAGGAGAAGAATAAGAGTGAAAATCAGATTGTGGCAAAAGAATTTGAGCAACACATGAAGCCTAATAATAAACCATCTAGTGTTGCTTCTGAAATTAAATTGAAAAGTGCATGTTTATTTGCCACCAAATCTGATATTGATGAGCTAGATTTCAGCAAATCTGTTTGCTATGCTTTTGTGTGCAAAGAGGCATTATTTTCATTCGAGGACGTGCCTTCCTCTTTGCCTCCTGCTGTCACTAACATTTTGCAGGAGTTCGCTGACGTTTTTCCACAAGACGTGCCACCGGGATTACCGCCTATTCGAGGGATTGAGCATCAGATTGACTTAATTCCCGGTGCTTCACTGCCAAACCGTGCACCATACCGTACCAATCCAGAGGAGACGAAGGAGATTATGCGTCAAGTACAAGAGCTTCTCGACAAAGGTTATATACGCGAATCCCTTAGTCCTTGTGCTGTTCCTATTATTCTAGTGCCGAAAAAGGATGGTATGTGTGTTGATTGTAGAGGCATTAATAATATTACTATTCGTTATCGTCATCCTATTCCTAGGCTAGATGATATGCTTGATGAATTGAGTGGCTCTACAATATTCTCCAAAGTTGATTTGCGTAGTGGCTACCATCAAATTCGTATGAAATTGGGAGATGAATGGAAAACAGCATTTAAAACTAAGTTTGGATTATATGAGTGGTTAGTCATGCCTTTTGGGTTAACTAATGCACCTAGTACTTTCATGAGATTAATGAACGAAGTTTTACGTGCTTTCATTGGACGATTTGTGGTAGTTTACTTTGATGACATATTGATTTATAGCAGATCTTTGGAAGAACATTTGGAACATTTACGTGTTGTTTTTATTGCTTTACGTGATGCACGTTTGTTTGGTAACCTTGGGAAGTGCACCTTTTGCACCGACCGAGTATCTTTTCTTGGCTATGTTGTTACTCCACAGGGAATTGAAGTTGATAAAGCCAAGATTGAAGCTATTGAGAGTTGGCCGCAGCCCAAAACGGTCACACACGTGAGGAGTTTTCTTGGCCTCGCTGGATTCTATAGGCGTTTTGTGAGAGATTTCAGCACCATTGCTGCACCTCTCAATGAGCTTACAAAGAAAGATGTGCCTTTTCTTTGGGGTACCGCACAGGAAGAAGCCTTCTCCGTATTGAAAGATAAGTTGACACATGCTCCTTTACTCCAACTTCCTGATTTTAATAAGACTTTTGAGCTTGAATGTGATGCTAGTGGAATTGGATTAGGAGGTGTGTTATTACAAGATGGCAAACTTGTTGCATACTTTTCTGAAAAATTGAGTGGGCCTAGTTTGAATTATTCTACTTATGATAAAGAATTATATGCTCTTGTTCGGACTTTAGAAACATGGCAACATTATTTATGGCCCAAAGAATTTGTTATACATTCTGATCATGAATCTTTGAAACATATTAAAAGTCAAGCTAAACTGAATCGTAGACATGCTAAATGGGTTGAATTCATTGAGACTTTCCCTTATGTCATTAAAGACAAGAAGGGAAAAGAAAATGTTATTGCTGATGCATTGTCTCGTCGCTATACTATGCTTTCACAACTTGACTTCAAAATATTTGGTTTGGAGACCATCAAAGATCAATATGTGCATGATGCTGATTTTAAAGATGTAATGCAGAATTGTAAAGAAGGAAGAATGTGGAACAAGTTTGTCGTTAACGATGGATTTGTGTTTCGTGCTAACAAGCTATGCATTCCAGCTAGCTCCGTTCGTCTTTTGTTGTTGCAGGAGGCGTATGGAGGAGGATTAATGGGACACTTTGGCGTGAAGAAGACGGAGGACGTACTTGCTACACATTTCTTTTGGCCAAAGATGAGACGGGATGTTGAGCGTTTTATTGCTCGATGCACTACATGTCAAAAAGCTAAGTCACGACTCAATCCTCATGGTTTATATATGCCTTTGCCTGTACCTAGTGTTCCTTGGGAGGATATATCTATGGACTTTGTTTTAGGTTTACCTCGAACAAAGAAGGGGAGGGATAGCATATTTGTTGTCGTGGATAGATTCTCGAAAATGGCCCACTTTATACCATGTCATAAAAGCGATGATGCTGTTAATGTTGCTGATTTGTTCTTTCGTGAAATTATTCGCTTGCATGGTGTGCCAAATACTATTGTTTCAGATCGTGATACTAAATTTCTTAGCCACTTTTGGAGATGTTTATGGGCTAAGTTGGGGACTAAACTGCTTTTTAGTACTACTTGTCACCCCCAAACTGATGGACAAACTGAAGTAGTCAATAGAACGTTGTCTACTATGCTTAGGGCTGTTTTGAAGAATAATAAGAAAATGTGGGAGGAATGCTTGCCTCATATTGAATTTGCTTATAATCGTTCATTGCATTCTACTACTAAGATGTGCCCTTTTGAAGTTGTGTATGATTTCCTACCTCGTGCACCTATTGATTTGTTGCCTCTTCCATCGTCGGAGAAGGTTAATTTTGATGCTAAACAACGTGCTGAATTGATTTTAAAAATGCATGAGTTAACTAAGGAAAACATTGAGCGTATGAATGCTAAATATAAACTTGCTGGAGATAAGGGTAGAAAACATGTTGTGTTTGCACCTGGAGATCTTGTTTGGTTACATTTGCGTAAGGATAGATTTCCTGATTTGCGCAAATCAAAGCTAATGCCACGTGCTGATGGTCCCTTTAAGGTGTTAGAGAAAATAAATGATAATGCATATAAACTTGAGCTGCCTGCAGATTTAGGGGTTAGTCCCACTTTTAACATTGCAGATTTGAAGCCTTATTTGGGTGAGGAAGATGAACTTCCGTCGAGGACGACTTCATTTCAAGAAGGGGAGGATGATGAGGACATCAATACAATTGTTACACCCATAGCCCCTGCTGCTATACATACTGGACCAATTACTAGAGCTCGTGCACGCCAACTAAATTACCAGGTACTTTCGTTTCTTGGTAATGATTCTAATGTTCATGAGAATATGATGCTGCCTAAATTGGATACATTTGTTTTGCTTACAAATGAAGGGCCTAGCTTGGAGAAGGATGAACATTGGAGCAAGAACAAGCATGGAGATGATGGCATGCGCAAGGGGAACAAGAACGGAGTTACAAGTGATGATTTCAGGACTTTGAAGCCACCATAATGGGTGCATGAAGCCTTGGACGAAATATATAAGATGCCACTTCATAAATTTCGTCCCGAGGCTATTTTAGGTGCTGCGTCACCTTATTATTGGGCCAGGCCCATGTAATTTCGAAATACATAAGTATAGGCTATTTTTAGAGTCCGTATGTGTGGGGAAAAAAGAGATAGGGTTGATTTCGGACTCCTCCACCAAGGGCCACGAAATTCCCCCCTCTTCCTCCATATATACAGCCCTTAGGGCATCGTTTAGACTTTGGGTTTTGTTTAGATTAAAAGTTCGCCATAGCTGCAACTTCGCGTACTTCGTTTGTGTTCAACGACCAGACAAAGGCGTCACAGAACCCCACCTTGATCAATAAAGCTTTCATCTTATATTCGCAATATCCAGATTGCAATCTTAGTTTCTTGCTTGTTCTTCGTTTGCTCGCAGGAAACAGACCCTCGTGGTCAGGTTGATCGTGCTCCGGCGTGGTCAATAACCTCTCGGAGTTGGTTTAGCGATTGCTAAGGCGCGACGTCCTCGCACGTTCGTAGTCGGATCGTCAAAGTCGACTTCCACCAAAGCGAAATCCACCATCTCATTGAAAGACGGGACACCTCCGCCTCTATCATGCGGTCAGGGGTCTTGAAGCACTTGCGGAGCTGAGAGACATGAAACACGTCGTGCACGTTTGCAAAGTTGGAGGGAAGCTCAAGTTGATAGGCGAGATCGCCTCTTTTGCTTAAGATCTTGAAAGGACCCACGTATCTAGGGGCAAGCTTCCCTTTGATACCGAAGCGACGAGTACCTTTCATTGGAGAGACGCGGAGGTAGACATGGTCTCCGATCTCGAAAGCCAAATCACGATGTTTGCTATCATAGTAGCTCTTCTGGCGCGATTGCGCTGCTTTGAGGTTATCACGAATGACTTTGCACATTTCCTCTGCCTCTGTGATCAAGTCATTTCCAAGAAGTTGACTTTCACCGGTCTCTAACCAGTTAAGAGGAGTACGTCACTTCCTGCCATAGAGAATTTCAAAAGGGGCCTTGCCCGAACTCGCTTGGAAGTTGTTGTTGTAGGAGAACTCTGCATATGGAAGACAATCTTCCCACTTCATACCAAAATAGATAACGCAAGCCCTGAGCATATCTTCAAGGATCTGATTGACACGCTCGACTTGGCCGCTAGTTTGAGGATGAAAAGTTGTGCTGAAACGGATGTTGGTGCCCATGGCCTTCTGAAAAGAATCCCAAAACTTGGAGGTAAAGATTCTGCCACGATCTGAAGAGATCAACTACAGAATGCCGTGCAGAGAGACAATCCAAGAAGTATACATCTCCGCCAGTTGAGCTGCAGTGATAGACTCTTCAATAGACAGAAAGTGAGCCACTTTAGTGAGTTTGTCGATGACAACGAATATAGCATCATTGCCACGCTTGGACTTTGGAAAACCCGTCACGAAGTCCATCTCAATGTGGTCAAACTTCCATTCTGGAATGGCAAGAGGTTGGAGGAGACCAGCTGGTGGTTGGTGTTCTGCCTTCACTCTTCTGCAGACATCACATTCATTCACGAACTGAGCAATCTCGCACTTCATTCGAGTCCACCAATACGACTGCTTGAGGTCATGGTACATCTTTGTACTTCCAGTGTGGATAGAGAGGAGTGAATTGTGAGCCTCGTTTATAATGATGTTAAGAAGGTCACCTTTAGGCACAACGATGCGATCCTCGAAGAATAGAGTATCCTTGTCATCAAGGCGATAGCACTTGTACTTGGGTTGACTCTTGGCAATCCCAATCTTCACCTTCTTCACCATAGCATCAAGAAGTTGAGCCTCGCGAATATGATCTTACAAAGTAGGAGAGACTTGGAGGTTGGCGAGGAAACCTTGAGGAACAACTTGCAGGTTGAGTTTGCGGAAAGCTTCACAAAGCTCGGATTGGTAAGGCTTGAGAATCAGACTGTTGTAGTAAGCCTTCCTGCTCAATGCGTCAGCAATTACATTGGCCTTGCCTGGAGTATATTCGATACTCGGATTATACTCTTGAATCATTTCGACCCACGAGTCTGCCTGAGGTTGAGATTAGGCTGAGTGAAGATGTACTTGAGACTCTTGTGGTCAGTGAAGATGTCCACTTTTCTTCCCAATAAGATATGTCTCCAAGTCAAAAGAGCATGCACAACTACCGCCAACTCGAGGTCATGAGTGGGGTAGTTCTTCTCGTTGGGCTTCAACTGGCGAGAGGTATAGGCCACAACTTTCTTCTCTTGCATCAACTCTGCGCCAAGACCTTGAGGAGAGGCATTGCAGAAGACCTCGAACGGTTTGGATTCATCAGGAGGACTCAGAACTGGAGCAGTGACTAATTTCTCTTTCAGGGTGTTGAAAGTGATGTCACATTTAGGAGACCAAACGTACTTGACGTGCTTCTGGAGAAGGTTTGGAAGAGGCTTCGCGATCTTTGAAAAGTTCTCAACGAACCTTCGACAGTAGCTTGCGAGACCAAGGAAGCTGCGGAGTTGCTTCATGTTTTGAGGTGGTTCCCAATTCACAATTGCAAACACCTTCTCAGGATTCACCGCTATGCCCTTGGTAGAGATGATATGCCCAAGATAGAGAACCTCATCGAGCCAAAACTCGCACTTTGAAAACTTGGCGTAGAACTGATGTTCTCTAAGCTTATCGAGCACCAAACGCTTGGCATGATCTTCCTTGTTCTTGGAAAAGACCAAAATGTCATCGAGATAGACCAAGACGAAGTCATTTGTGTAGGCGTTGAAGATGAAGTTCATCATGCGAGAGAAAGTCGGCGGAGCGTTGACAAGGCCAAAAGACATGACAGTGTATTCATATGAACCATAGCTTGTTCTAAAAGCCATCTTGGGGATATCTTGCTCACGAATTCGAATCTGGTGATAGCCCATACGGAGATCAAGCTTGGAGAATACTTGAGCACCTTTGAGTTGTTCAAACAGCTCGTTGATGTTGGGAAGTGGGTACTTGTTCTTTATAGTCTTCTTGTTCAATGGACGATAGTCAACACAAAGTGGGTCCATTCCATCCTTCTTCTTCACAAAAAGAACTCCACAACCCCACGGAGAAGAACTAGGTCGGATGAGACCCATTCGCTCTTGAATATCGAGTTGCTTCTTCAGCTCCTTCAAATCTTCAGGTCCAAGCTTGTAAGGACGTTTGCAAACAGGTTCCGTGTCAGGCTCAAGATCGATAACGAATTCAACTGGCCGGTGCGGAGGCATTCCTGGAAGCTCTTCTGGAAAGACGTCTTGATATTCGCAAACGACCAGAATTTGAGAGATGGCATCCAGCTCACCCTTCTCATTGAGAGAAAACAGACGGATTGTATTATCCCGAGCAGCAAAGACAATTACATCCTTAGACGAATGACTCAATTGAATCTGCCTGGCTGCACAATCAAGCTGAGCCTTGTGCTTACAAAGCCAGTCCATTCCAAGAATAAGATCAATATCCGAGTTACCAAGGACCATTGGAGAAGCTAGAAACTTGAAATCACACATCATGATAGAAATATCCGGAATCTCGTAGTTTGCGAGCAAAAATTTACCCAGTGAGACAACTGCTAACGGTTTATGCAAAACTTGAGAAGACAACTGATGCTTAGATGCAAAAGGTCTCAAGATGAAATAATGTGATGCACCAGTGTCAAAAAGTACTTTTGCAGGAACATCGTTAACAGGAAGGTTACCCATGATGAGATCTGACGAGTCCTCTGCCTGAGCTGCATTCATCAAATTAACCTTGGCATGCTTGGGGTTATGCTTGACCACAGCTATACTTGCCGATCTCACAGGAGGAGGAGGGAGACGCCTCTGATTAAAGCATTTGTTGGCATAGTGACCCTTCTATTGGCACTTGTTGCACGTGACCTCTGAAAGCGGATGGTGATATGGAGCACTTGATCTTGGAGCTTGAGACGAAGTCTTGTTCTGAAAGCCAGGGTTGGGCGGGTGGGACGGAGGAGGAGGAAGCCAATACTTCTGCTGCTTAGCCACTTGCTCTTCTGCTGATAAGGCTAATGGAACGGAGGAGGAGGAAGCCAATACTTCTGCTGCTTAGCCACTTGAGTTAAGGAAGAAGGAGTTGCATCTCTGACTCGCTTCTTGGAAGCATCGCACTTCAGTTAAGCAGTCTCTTGCTTCATTGCCATGTTGTAAAACTCATCGTACCTCTTGGGCTCAAAGAGAACGAGAGCTAGCTAGATTTCTTCTCTGAGACCACCCCTGAACTGGTATATCATGCTCTTCTCGTCAGGGACGTCTTGCTTAGCAAAACGGGCGAGCTTCTGAAACATCTTGTTATACTCGTCAACAGACATAGTGCCTTTCTTCAGGTTGCGGAATTCCTCACGCTTGCTTTCAACCACGCTCTGAGGAATATGATGAGCTTTGAAGTCTTGACGGAATTCATCCCAGGTAATCACATGGCCTCCTCTGGAATCTTTGTATTGCTGAAACCATTCTGCAGCTTGGTCTTTGAGTTGGAAGGAGGCGAACTTGACAAAGTCCTCAGGCCTGACGTTACTGCACTCGAAATGCTTGCATATGTCCACGAGCCAATCATCAGCGTCTGTTGCCTCAACACAATTGCTAAAGGTCTTTGGCTGGTTAGCAAGGAACTGGTTGAGTGTAGCAAACTGATTCTGATTGTTGCCATGACCCTGGTTCCCATGCTTGCGCTCTTGAAGAAGTTGCATGATCAGCTGCGTGTTTGCATTGGTAGCAGCCATCACAGCTTGCCATGCCTCCGGAGGTGGAGGTGGTGGTGGCGGATCAGGATTCGGAGTCGTGCGCGTTGGAGGAGCCATCCTGAAGAGGTTGACATCCATTAGCATATTGACAGACAAATATTGAAGCTGAATCAAACGGGTTGAAATTGCAACATATAGCCTTCACATCCGAACAAAATGAATGAATGCATTCCAGTTGAAATGGTCACATATCCATAAATTGAGAAGCCACTAGAATTGAGGTAGAAGAAAAACAACAAGGTACGGAACAAGAACAAATACTTGGTGAGGATTACCCAATCCCAAACCAAATATCTGCGGAAGAAGAACTAGAGATACAAGAATTCCCACCTATGAAACTCCCGAACCTTTCCGGTTATGCAATCAGGTGTTGGGGATACAGGGGAAGCATAATATCTCACCCAAATCTAGCAAATCCTACATCCAGCTATATCCATCCTTCAACACATAACCGAGAAAAACTTCGGAAATCATCTACCTCAACCTTCGAAAAGCATCCGTTATACAAGTTATGGCAATACTCCCGAACTCCCGCCCTAGTACTGGGTGGCGTCGGGGTTATCTCACCAACAACTGCATAAAAGAGATTTTTGATGTCGGCGAAACTCAGGTATTCCAGAATCTCAACGATAAAATTGTGACGACAACACCTCGGAGCTCAACTCCCCGGGACACTGCCACAACCCCAAAATGACAGGAGGCACCAAGAACAATGTTCTCATCACAAATCGATCGGAACGATTACAAGATACCCGCGTGATCCTAAATTTTTTTTTAGTGAAATTTGAGAAGAGAAGAGTCAAAACTCTACGTCAGGATGCCTTACCAGAGCGATGAAGGGACCGAGGAGTAAAAAGAATTCCTAACTCTTCAACATATATAATCCTAAATGACTCAAAACATTTTTCTAGACTCAACAGCGCCAATGATTCGATCAAGCAGGGGGCTCCTAAGGTCGGGGAAGGCTCTGATTACCAACTTGTAACGCCCTCGATGCGGCTATATCTCCTACGTGTCGAAGCATGACTTAAAGGCATAACCGCATTGAAAGCAATGTCGCAAGTGAGGTAATCTTCGCAAACAACCCATGTAATATAAATAAAGGGGAAAAATACATAGTTGGCTTACACTCGCCACGTCACACAAATACATAAATAGCATTACATTCATCCAATACACTCATGGTCTGACTACGGTACCAAAATAACGATCAACCCCCAAATGCGACAAAGTCCCCGATCGCCCCAATAGGGCACCACTACTGATCATCTGGGAACGACACATAGTAACGACGAGAGTCTTCATCGAACTCCCACTTGAGCTCAAGCGCATCGTCTGGAGCGGTATCATCGGTCCCTACATCTGGTTTTGGAAGTAAACTATGAGTCACGGGGACTCAGCAATCTCACACCCTCGCGATCAAGACTATTTAAGCTTATAGGTAAGGCAAGGTATGATGTGGAGCTGCAGCAAGCGACTAGCATATATGGTGGCTAACCTACAAGAAAGCGACGGGCAAAACACGGTCGAACAACTATGATCAAGAAGTGATCCTAGAACAACCTACGTCAAGCATTACTCCAACACCGTGTTCACCTCCCGGACTCCGCCGAGAAGAGACCATCACGGTTACACACGCGGTTGATGCATTTTAATTAAGTTAAGTCTCAGGTTTTCTACAACCGGACATTAACAAATTCCCATCTGCCCATAACCGCGGGAACGGCTTTCGAAAGTTCAAATCCCTGCAGGGGAGTCCCAACTTAGCCCATCACAAGCTCTCATGGTCAACGAAGGATATTCCTTCTCCCGAGACATTTCGATCAGACTCGGCATCCCAGTTACAAGACATCCTCGACAATGGTAAAACAAGTCCAGCAACACCGTCCGAATGTGCCGACAAATCTCGATAGGAGCTGCACATATCTCGTTCTCAGGGCACACTCAGATTGTCCAAACTTCCGGTAGGCCAGCCCAGAGTTGCCCCTGGAGGCCACCGGCGGCTGACGAGGTGGACCAACACTCAGAGGAGCACTGGCCCGGGGGGGTTTAAATAAAGATGACCCTCGGGCTCCGAAAACCCAAGGGAAAAAGAGGCTAGGTGGCAAATGGTAAAACCAAGGTTGGGCATTGCTGGAGGAGTTTTATTCAAGGTGAACTGTCAAGGGGTTCCCATTATAACCCAACCGCGTAAGGAACGCAAAATCCGGGAACATAACACCGATATGACAGAAACTAGGGCGGCAAGAGTGGAACAAAACACTAGGCAAAAGGCCGAGCCTTCCACCCTTTAACAAGTATATAGGTGCATTAAGATAACAAGATAATATAGTGATATCCCAACAATAAACAATGTTCCAACAAGGAACGATCTCCAATCTTCACCTGCAACTAGCAACGCTATAAGAGGAGCTGAGCAAAGCGGTAACATAGCCAATCAACGGTTTGCTAGGACATGGTGGGTTAGAGGTTTGACATGGCAATTTGGGAGGCATGATAAGCAAGTGGTAGGTATCGTAGCATAGGCATAGCAAAAGAGCGAGCATCTATCAAGCAAAGATAGAAGTGATTTCAAGGGTATTATCATCTTGCCTGCAAAGTTGTCAGACTTGACTTGATCCTCGTAAGAAAACTCAAGAAGCTCCTCGTTCGCGAACTCGTCTCCCGGCTCTACCCAAACAAGACAAACAAGAAAAAGGAACACAATCAACCACGTGCAATGCTCAAACAACATGATGTAAACATGGTATGCTATGCGGGATGCGATATGTGATGCATATGCAAGATTTGACAAGGAATGATTGAACCTGGCCTCAACATGGAAATCCAAGAGTGCCATTTGAAAGGTGAGGTGATTTCGGATGAAATCGATATAAATATTACCGGAATCGGATGCACGGTTTGGAAATGGCAAGCAAAACAAATATGGCACCGGTCTGCGATAATCAGCAAGTAGCCATCTAAATGCATCAATAACAACATGCTACAGCACTCCAACATGACAACAAAATACATGGCAGGGATCCACTCATAATGCTTGACAAAATATGAACACTGAGCTACGGCTAATTCATCCATTAGCAGGTTCAAACAAGCATGGCAAAAGTGCAAAAGATAATAGGTTACAGACTTGGTGAAATTAACACAAGTCTGGCACTTTAGAGCATGAAAACTACATGCTACTCAAAGCACTTAACAAAAGTCCCTTAGTGACCTTGAGCCAAAAGGGATCAGAAAATACATTTGCAAGCATGTGAACATGGCAAAAACATAAACAGATCTCAGACTTAGAGAAAAAACTTAAGCATGCAAATTAGTTAACGAGTAGGCATGTTTACGAGCTCGATGCACTCACTACAGAGCATGGCATGACAAACTAAGTATACACCCATCAAGAATACATAACATAGAAGCTATATATGGCAAGAACAACAACATAGCATGCACGGATCAATAGCAACATCCTCGGCAAAATCGTTAATCATGTCTACAATCTGCTAGGATTCACGAAATAGCAAAAGTAGAGCTCGATTGACTCAAGCTAGGATGCTCCATAAATGCCGATAATGACAGGGATGGATAGAGCACCACAATGTTAACAAATCATCCTTACTGATCATCCTCAAAAGAGGCACGGATCACTAGGAAACAACATGAACATATGGCATACCGACAAAATCAGGACAAGGACTTAGTGAAAAACTAAGTCCCTGAAATCAGCATTACCGATTATGCTACTTTGCAAGCTTGTGCTAGTCACCACAAGTATCACAAAAATACATGGTAAGCACCTCTGAAACTATGGCATGGCGTATGACAAAACACATGTAGAGCTTAGGATCATATCATGCACACATTAATCAGGGCAAAAATGACAAAATGCCATTTGATGAAACAGATCTGACAAGTTTATCACATAGCCCTCTTCCAACAGCATTTTGGGCAACAAGATGAGCTCAAATGAAAATGATGCAATGAGATGAAATGATGTACTCGTCGATACGAACATTTTCATATGCTACACGCGCAAATCAGAGCTACGGATGCAGAGATACGATATGATGAAGTTTGCAAAAAAATAAGGAGAGAGGGGAAAGTCAACCCTAGGGTTTTTGGATCTGAGATCTACTGTAGCGGGTACTGTAGCTGTTCATGCGAACCGAGGATGGCCAGAGTCGTCGGGGAAGAAGAATTAGCAGCCGGCGGGGACGGCGAGGTCGCCGGTCGCCGGCCGGTCCGGTTCCCGGCGAGACGGCGGGGAGGAGGACGGCGGTGGTCTCAGGCGGCGGACATCGCTGGAGGAGGAGACCGGCGCGATGGGCGGAGCTCGCGGCCAACGACGGAGAGCTTCGGCGGCGACCGGTGACGAGGGTTGTTGGCGGAGTCGCGCGTGCGGAGTCATCGCCGGGCGCGGGGAGGAAGAAGGCGGGCGGCGGCAAGGTGGATCTGGGCCGCGGGGCCTGGTTCGGGCCGAACAGGCCTCGCGGCGGAGGAGGGCGGCGGAGCCATGTGTCACGCCCTGGTTGGGCGCGGACGGCGGCGGCGGTGCGTCCGGGGCGGCAGGAGATGATTTCTAGGGTTTCGGGGGAAGAAGACCCGTGATTTTTGGAGGAGGAGCTATTTATAGGCATAGAGGGAGCTAGGAAGCTCCAAATGGAGTGCGGTTTTTGGCCACACGATCGTGATCGAACGCTCTAGGTGATGGAGAGGCTTTAGGTGGGTTTTGGGCCAAATTTGAGGGGTGTTGGGCTGCAACACAAACGAGGTCTTCTCGGTCCCTCGGTTAACTGTTGGAGTATCAAAGGAAGTCCAAATGGCACGAAACTTGACAAGCGGTCTACCGGTAGTAAACCAAGGCTGCATGGCAAGTCTCATTCCAATCCGGAAATGTTTAACCCCCACACACGAAAAGAGGTAGAAAGGACCACCAGAGGAGATAGGAGCGCCAGAATGCAAAACGGACAACGGGGAAAATGCTCGGATGCATGAGACGAACACGTATGCAAATGCAATGCACATGATGACATGATATGAGATGCATGACAAAGGCAACAACACACGGAGATAAAAACCCGAACCCGAGGAAAATAAAAATAACTTAGGCCGGAAACGGCAAGAGTTTGGATACATATAAGGTAAATTACACCCGGGGTGTTACAGGAGTCCACTCCTCTTGAGAATAACCCGCCTAACATGGAAGATACAGACAACCCTAGTTGATACATGAGCTATTCGGGCATACAAAACAGGATATTTATTTGAAGGTTTAGAGTTTGGCACATACAAATTTATTTGGAACGGCAGGTAGATACCGTATATAGGTAAGTATAGTGGACTCATATGGAATAACTTTGGGGTTTATGGAGTTTGGATGCACAAGCAGTATTCCCGCTTAGTACAAGTGAAGGCTATCAAAGACTGGGAAGCGACCAGCTAGAGAGCGACAACAGTCATGAACATGCATTAAAATTAATCAACACCGAATGCAAGCACGAGTAGGATATAATCCACCATGAACATAAATATCGTGAAGGCTATGTTGATTTTGTTTCAACTACATGCGTGAACATGCGCCAAGTCAAGTCACTTAAATCATTCAGAGGAGGATACCACCCTATCATACCACATCACAACCATCTCAATAGCATGTTGGAATGCAAGGTAAACCATTATAACTCATAGCTAATCAAGCACGACACAAGAAACTATGATCTCTAATTGTCATTGCAAACATGTTTATTCATAATAAGCTGAATTAGGAACGATGAACTAATCATATTTACAAAAACAAAAGAGGTCGAGTTCATACCAGCTTTTCTCATCTCAGCCAGTCCATCATATATCATCATAATTGCCTTTCACTTGCATGACCGAATAGTGTGAATAATAATAATTGTGCACGTGCATTGGACTAAGCTGGAATCTGCAAGCATTCAATAAACATGAGAAGAAAAGGCAATATGGGCTCTTTTGTCAGATAAACAATAATGCATATAAGAGCCACTTAACAATTTAATCATGGTATTCTCCTATCGACCCCCAAAGAAAAGAAAAGAAATAAAACTATTTACAAGGGAAAGCTCCCAACAAGCAAAAAGAAGAACATGAAATTTTTTTGGGTTTTATTTTTAATTACTACTACAAGCATGGAAATTAAATTGATTAAAAGCTACAACTATTTTTTTTGTTTTTCTTAAGGTTTATCAAGCACACAAGAAGAAAGCATAAAAAGGAAATTAAACTAGCATGGATGATACAATGAAAAAGTATGAGCACTGACATCTAGCAATGAGTGTGTGAACATAAATGTAATGTCGGTGGGAAAATACGTACTTCCCCAAGCTTAGGCTTTTGGCCTAAGTTGGTCTATGGCCATGGCTAGCCTGGCGGATATCCATAATAGTAGTTGGGGTCGTACTGGGAAGAAGAAGAGGAAGACTCTGATTTCCACTGGCTGACAATCATCTCCGGATCCCACTGGTAATTAGACTGTCATGAAGGATCAACTTGTGGTTCCGGCTCTGGCTCCTCGGCTGGTGCAGGGTTCTGGTAGGCATGAATAGCCTTCAACAGAACAAGGTACGTGCCTGAAGATAAATCAAACAAAGAAGGAGCAGGCAGGGTAATAGTCTCAGGATGATGTTTATTAAAGAACAATTGATATTTAAGCTCTCCTTCCCTATTCTTAACAATAAAATCATGTGCCACCATACTTTTATAATCTAGATAAACACGAGGCAGCACCTTTTCTTCCTTCTCAAAATGCCTAATAGGTATGTTAAAATGTGCAGCTAGGCGTGAAGCATAGATGCCTCCAAAGATGGGGCCCTTGGTACGGTTCAGACTTAACCGTTTAGCAATAATGCCGCCCATACTAAAAGTGTTATCACTATATAAAATGTGGAGCAGAATAATAATATTAGGGATACTAAGGTTTCCACAGCTTCTGCGACCAATTAAGCAACGACTAGCAAATATTGCAAAATAACGTAAAACCGAAAAATGTATGCTAGTGATTCGTGCATCGGAAACCTTCCTTGTTTCCCCTACAGTGATAGTATCAATAAACCCCTCCACATCATCACGATGTGGTTCTTCTGTCTTGCCCTCAAAAGGACTAAACAAATCCGACAAAAATCATAAAGTGGCATCTCCTTATGCTCATCATATAAATGAAACTCCACCGTAGGTGGCGAGTTCCTAGAATGGAAATGAAAGTTTTGCACAAAGGTATTTGTGAGTAAGAGATACTGATCGCTTTGGTCATGGAGGAAAGCGGTGAGGCCTGCATTCCTAGCCATTTCATGAAAATCTTCATAAATACCGGCTGCTCTCAAGAATTCATCGGAAGGCCAATCACACGCCCGAACCTCCACGGTGCGAGGCCGATTATACTTAGGCTTTGGTGCCTTTTCCTTCGAGCTTTGGCTCGATGAGCCCCTCAATTGTCTCCTCATCATTTTCTGAAAAATTCTGAAATTTTTAGTAACTTCAAAATAAAAGTAAACCAAACTCAATAATATTGATAGCAACTACTCCTACAAGTGCCTAGGGCCTATATCATGCATCAAAACTACTTTTGACCATATAAATTTGACATGCAAGCTCAAGAACAGGGTCACCTAAGCAACAAAAATTTGCAATGAATAAAGCACTAGAACAAAAACTAATTGGACCAATGGAGGAGTCACATACCAAGGAACAATCTCCCCAAGCAATTTTGTGAGAGGTGCTTTGAGCAAGGAGATCGAAAATGGCAGCAAAACGAGCTTGGACTTGGGTTTGAGCTGGTTATTCCTGTTTGTGGGAGGAAGAAGAAGTGTATGGGTGAAAGGATAAGTGGAGGAGGGCCACTGTGGGCCCACGAGGCAGGGGGCGCGCCCAAGGGGTAGGGCGCGCCCTCCACCCCCGTGGGCAGGTGGTTGACCCCCCTGTTCTGTTTTCAGTGCCAAATATTCTCAAATATTCTAGAAAAAATCATATTTAAATTTCAGGGCATTTGGAGAACTTTTATTTTCGACGTATTTTTATATTGCATGGATAATCAGATAATAGACAGAAAAATATATATTTTTATTTTATTTGATATAAATAACAATAGTAAAAGTGGGGTACAGAAGGTTGTGCCTTCTAGTTTCATCCATCTCATGATCGTCAAAAGGAATCATCTAACAAGGTTGATCAAGTCTTGTTAACGAACTCATTCCGAATAACATGGAACCGGAGAAATTTCGAATAACACTATCATATTTAAATTTCAGGGCATTTGGAGAACTTTTATTTTCGAGGTATTTTTATATTGCATGGATAATCAGATAACAGACAGAAAAATATATATTTTTATTTTATTTGATATAAATAACAAATAGTAAAAGTGGGGTATAGAAGGTTGTGCCTTCTAGTTTCATCCATCTCATGATCGTCAAAAGGAATCATCTAACAAGGTTGATCAAGTCTTGTTAACGAACTCATTCCGAATAACATGGAACCGGAGAAATTTCACTATGTTACCTCATCGGGGATATGCACATCCCCAATAATAAGAATATCATATTTCTTCTTGACAGTAGGAAGAGGAAATTCAAAACCTCCAAATATAATCAATGGAATTTTTCCAATAGAGCTGATACTATGAACTTGAGGTTGTTTCCTCGAAAAGTGTACTGTATGTTCATTGCCATTAACATGAAAAGTGACATTGCCTTTAGTGCAATCAATAACAGCCCCTGCAGTATTCAAAAAGGGTCTTCCAAGAATAATACACATACTATCGTCCTCGTGAATATCAAGAATAACAAAGTCCGTTAAAATAGTAACGTTTGCAACTACAACAGGCACATCCTCACAAATACCGGCAGGTATAACAGTTGATTTATCATCCATTTGCAAAGATATTTCAGTAGGTGACAACTTATTCAAATCAAGTCTACGATATAAAGAGACAGGCATAACACTAACACCGGCTCCAAGATCACATAAAGTAGTTTTAACATAGTTTCTTTTAATGGAGCATGGCATAGTTGGTACACCGAGATCTCCAAGTTTCTTTGGTATTCCACCCTTAAAAGTATAATTAGCAAGCATGGTGGAAATTTCAACTTTCGGTATCTTTCTTTTATTTGTAATAATATCTTTCATGTACTTAGCATGAGGATTTGTTTTGAGCATATCAGTTAATCGCATACGCAAAAAGATTGGTCTAATCATTTCAGCAAAGCGCTCAAAATCCTCATCATCCTTTTTCTTAGATGGTTTGGGAGGAAAAGGCATGGGTTTCTGAACCCAAGGCTCTGTTTCTTTACCATGTTTCCTAGCAACAAAGTCTTTCTTATCATAACATTGATTCTTTGATTGTGTGTTATCAAGATCAATAGCAGTTCAATTTCTACATCATTATCATTACTAGGTTGAGTATCATTATGAACATTATCATTAACATTATCACTAGTTTCAGGTTCATTACCAGATTGTGTTTCAGCATCAGAAATAGAAATATCATTTGGATTCTCAGGTGTTTCAACAATAGGATCACTTGAAGCATGCAAAGTCCTATCATTTTTCTTTTTCTTCTTTTTAGAAGAACTAGGTACATCTATATTATTTCTCTGAGAATCTTGCTCAATTATCTTAGGGTGGCCTTCAGGATACAAAGGTTCCTGAGTCATTCTACCAGTTCTAGTAGCCACTCTAACAGCATTATCATTATTTTTATTGTTCAATTCATTGAGCAAATCATTTTGAGCTTTAAGTACTTGTTCTACTTGAGTTGTAACCATAGAAGCATGTTTACTAATAAGTTTAAGTTCACTTTTAACATTAGCCATATAATCACCCAAGTGTTCAAGCATATTTGAATTGTATTTCAATTGTCTACCAAAATAAGCATTAAAGTCTTCTTGCTTAGCCATAAATTTATCAAACTCGTCTAAGCATGGGCTAGCAAATTTAGTAAATGGGATTTCAGCTTTATCATATCTATAGAGAGAATTTACCTTTACTACCTGTGTCGGGTTATTAAGACCATGAGTTTCTTCAATAGGTAATGGATTAAGGTTATATGTTTCTTCAACAGGCGGTAAATTAATACCATGTATTTCTTCAATAGGAGGTAAATTCTTAACATCTTCAGCTTTAATACCTTTTTCTTTCATAGATTTCTTCGCCTCTTGCATATCTTCAGGATTGAGAAATAGAATACCCCTCTTCTTTGGAGTTGGTTTAGGAATAGGCTCAGGAATTGGCTCCGGAGGTGTCCAATTATTTTCATTTGTCAACATATTGTTCAATAAAATTTCATCTTCATCAGGTGTTCTTTCCCTGAAAACAGAACCAGCACAACTATCCAGGTAATCTCTGGAGGCATCGGTTAGTCCATTATAAAAGATATCAAGTATTTCATTTTTCTTAAGAGGATGATCAGGCAAAGCATTAAGTAATTGGAGAAGCCTCCCCCAAGCTTGTGGGAGACTCTCTTCTTCAATTTGCACAAAATTATATATATATCCCTTAAAGCAGCTTGTTTCTTATGAGCAGGGAAATATTTAGCAGAGAAATAATAAATCATATCCTGGGAACTACGCACACAACCAGGATCAAGAGAATTAAACCATATCTTAGCATCACCCTTTAATGAGAACGGAAATATTTTGTGATGAGGACATGACTACCTTGGATATGACCAAAAATATTGCATATATGCATATTTGCCAGGTGATTTCTAGTGCAAACTATTCAATAATCTATTTATGTTATCCAGAACAAAAATACTTCACACACTTTTGTGTTTTGTCTAATTGCAGATGTATGGGACATTTATACAATCCACATATGAAGATAAGGAAGAAAGAGATGTTTATTTGCTGTCCAAAAAATTCTCTCACGTCACTTTTGGCCCAAGAGAAGATAGAGTCCAAGTCTCTCACGTTCTGGATTCAGATTCGGACTGCACAGACACACCTGACTCAAAACGCACACAAGTTTTCATACGGACTCCGAATTGGGTGATTCTTTTTTTGTTGGAAACTAGATTTCGTGCACTTTCCAACCCAATTGGAATCACCTTCAAATTCGTCCGGAGCGTTGAGTTGTGGACGAAACAATCTGATGCTGCAGCAGAATCCGAGTCAAACTACAAGTCCAAAGGTGTTACATCACCTCCACTTGGGCCCATTGGCCTTGTACGACCTAGATTTAGTTTTAGGCTGCCTTGGGACGTCCTCCCACCTCCTTGGCCGCCACCCCTTGCTCCTATATAAGTAGATCCATCTAGTAGCTTTTCCTTGGGATTTGTTTAGTTAAAAGTTAGCCATTGCAACTTCGTGTACTTCGTTTGTGTCCAACGACCAGACCAAGACCGCTTACGGATCCCCACCATTATCAATACTTCATATATATTTGCAATATCCAGATTGCTTTATCATATTCTTGCTCGTTCTTCGATTGCTTGCAGGAATAGACATTCGTGGTCAGGTTGATCGTGCTCCGGCGTGGTCAATAACCTCTCGGAGTTGGTTTAGCGATTGCTAAGGCGCAACGTTGTGCACGTTTGTAGTCGGATCGTCAAAGTCGTCTCCACCAAATCGGTAGTTATCATCTCATCGAAAGATCGGGACACCCCGCCTCTATCAAGTGGTATCAGTTTTCAGGTTGCTCGGTGAGAATTTTCAGTTTTCCTAGATTAGATTTATTTTCTTACCTATTGTCCAAGAAAAAGTTAGATCTGTTCATCCTTTATCCAAGCCAGTCTGAGCCTTTGCAATTTTCTATTCATTGCTTGCATAGTTGAATTATCGGTTGCATCGTCGTGTCAGTTGCTGGTCTTAGCGTCTAGTTCCTTTAGAGTTTCGAGTTCTGTTCACATTAGTCACGCCGCCGCTGCATCATTATCCCTTCCGCTGTCCACCATCCCATCTATTAATTTCCACCACGTGCTACGCACTGTTCATTGTCATAATCATAGTTGAGGTCATTCACATCTTCGCCTGATCCAATCTGCATCTTATCTAGTTTGTCTTGGAAAGAAAAAAAAGATAGAGAAAAAAAAAGAGAAAAAAGGAAAGAAAAAAAAGAAAAAGAGAGATAAGAAAAAGAAAAAAAAGGGTGAGAAAAAAAAGAGAGAAGAAAAAAAATTGGATCTATCTAGAATCAATCTCGTACCTGAATTCGGATTGGAATCTGTTTTGCGCACTGTTCAGTAAAATAGGTGTATCTTCCTCATACGAAGTCCGTTTTGGCTCCGTGAGTACTCAAATTGAAGCTAGCAACGAGCCGCATCTAAATAGTTGCAGAAGCTAGTTCAATATTTGACACCTCAAAATCGGGTTCTAAATAGGTCTTTTTGCCCTCCGAAGTTTGTGAACACAACTTGTTCCAATTTTTCAGGCCAGTTTTAGAATTCTTTGACTCCTCATATCAACTCGGAATTGAGTGATTCTTTTTGCATTGGAAAGCTTGAGTTACTAGCATTCTTTGAAAGAATTTATCAGAAAATTGTCTCAAACTTTTCAAGAGGAAAGTTGGAGAGAGAGTTGTTGTATATCCTGCTTGGCAGTTGTTTTTCATCATTATCTTCACTGCCGTTGTGATCTTCACTTATATCTTGCTGTCAAGAGCTACTTAGTATCCTTCATTGATGCTAGTTGTGCTACGCCGTGACCTCATTAGTGTTCTAGGCTCGCGTCTCTAGTCCGGTCTAGCCTAGGACCAGCACAGTACCGTCGTTGAGCGTTTATTCAACATTGCATCTTTGAATTGATTATTGCTAATCTTTTGCTACCATATATAGCCAACCCAGCTCCACATATTTCTACACCGTGTATATGTACGCTCCCCTGGCAATCGCTTTACTCAATATTCGGAGTTACTTGACACCGCTGGTTGCCGATCACCGCCTGTTGCATGGTAAGAACTTGTAAGACATTGATATTTGCTTTACTGTGAGCGTTTTACCACCACATCCTAGTAGTTATAGGAACATTATTTTTGGGTTTTCTTTCTTGTTCTACTAATCATGACAGGATCCAGAGTCAATTCATGGGCTTTGTCGATCGCGGGAGACGTGCCACCACCTTTGCAAATACCACAACCGTCACGAGAGGTGCACAAACATCCAAATGCACATGATCAGGTTAATGTATCTATACCACCATTTAATGGCCGTTTTAAACCTGCTTTATATATTGAATGGGAGTTCGACATAAAAAATATATTTGCTTCCCATAATTTCGATGAACATAAAAAGGTTAAGGTTGCGGTTGGTTCTTTCACTGGTTATGCTTTGGTTTGGTGGAGTGAATATTGTCGGTTACACCCTGATTATATACCTACTACTTGGGATGATTTGAAACTTGCCATGCGACATACTTTCGTCCCTACTTATTATACTCGTGACATGATTAAGAAGTTGCAACACTTAAAACAAGGTAGTGAAACTTTAACAAAATATTATGATGATTTACAAACTACCTTGTTGCATTCCTCTTTAGAAGAAAGTGAAGATGATTTTATGGATAGATTTTGGGGAGGATTAAACCGTGATATTCAAGAGATACTAATTCATGAAGAGTGTTATCCTATGGACCATTTGTTTCATCTTGCTTGCAAAGCTGAACAGGAAATAAAACGACGTGTTGGCCACGAGGAGAACAAGCGCACGGTGCACATTCCAAGAGTTGATATGATTGTTCCTTCAACTACTAGGCATACTATGACAACCACATCCGTTGTTGTCAGGACTACATCACCTCCACCATGTGACACATCGTCCCCGAGAGTGGCTACATCATCTGAGTTGATCATAAGAGGTAATGACAAAGGTACTGATCTTCCATCTCTACATGAGAATGATGAATGCCTTGTCAATTTGAATGCACCATCTGATGAGCCCACTACTTTGATCACACCACCTATTTTAGAGGACTACATTGATAATTTGACTTTGCCATGTGATCAAACAACTGAAATACCAACAATTTTGAGTGCACCCATTGAATTAACTATTGATGCAAAAGAACCAATGTTTAATCATTTTGATATGACCTCTAATCTTGGTGATGATTCTGTGTTGAATGACTTATTGCATGTTTGCTTATTTAAGCATGTTGTAGCATGTAAATTTGATGCAAGTAAGGTTTATTCACCAATGTTGGGATGGTTTAATGATGAACATTGTAAATCTTTTGAAATGAATAAGAGCTTCACTTATATGTGCAAACTGAGTTGCAATATTTTCATGCCTTCTACTTCTTGTGCTAATTTTTTGGCTTTAGATTTTATGAACTATGCAAGTTACTCCTCTATTCATGTGCCATATATGCAAAAATCAAGGGAAGTAAAAATGGATGACATATACATATACAACATGTACACCTTGTCTCTTTTGTTAGCCACATTTCAGATTAAGCAACGCCGAGGACGGCTTTATTTTCAAGAAGGGGAGGATGATGAGGACATGACTACCTTGGATATGACCAAAAATATTGCATATATGCATATTTGCCAGGTGATTTCTAGTGCAAACTATTCAATAATCTATTTATGTTATCCAGAACAAAAATACTTCACACACTTTTGTGTTTTGTCTAATTGCAGATGTATGGGACATTTATACAATCCACATATGAAGATAAGGAAGAAAGAGATGTTTATTTGCTGTCCAAAAAATTCTCTCACGTCACTTTTGGCCCAAGAGAAGATAGAGTCCAAGTCTCTCACGTTCTGGATTCAGATTCGGACTGCACAGACACACCTGACTCAAAACGCACACAAGTTTTTCATACGGACTCCGAATTGGGTGATTCTTTTTTTGTTGGAAACTAGATTTCGTGCACTTTCCAACCCAATTGGAATCACCTTCAAATTCGTCCGGAGCGTTGAGTTGTGGACGAAACAATCTGATGCTGCAGCAGAATCCGAGTCAAACTACAAGTCCAAAGGTGTTACATCACCTCCACTTGGGCCCATTGGCCTTGTACGACCTAGATTTAGTTTTAGGCTGCCTTGGGACGTCCTCCCACCTCCTTGGCCGCCACCCCTTGCTCCTATATAAGTAGATCCATCTAGTAGCTTTTCCTTGGGATTTGTTTAGTTAAAAGTTAGCCATTGCAACTTCGTGTACTTTGTTTGTGTCCAACGACCAGACCAAGACCGCTTACGGATCCCCACCATTATCAATACTTCATATATATTTGCAATATCCAGATTGCTTTATCATATTGTTGCTCGTTCTTCGATTGCTTGCAGGAATAGACCTTCGTGGTCAGGTTGATCGTGCTCCGGCGTGGTCAATAACCTCTCGGAGTTGGTTTAGCGATTGCTAAGGCGCAACGTTGTGCACGTTTGTAGTCGGATCGTCAAAGTCGTCTCCACCAAATCGGTAGTTATCATCTCATCGAAAGATCGGGACACCCCGCCTCTATCATTTTGAGGATGTAAAAGTAACGAGTTCTCTCATCTTTAGTGAACAGGGTGGCTATATCATTCAATTTAGTAAGATGTGCCACAACAGTTTCAGATTCATAACCATGAAAAGGATCAGATTCAACCAAAGTAATTATATCAGGATCAATAGAGAATTCATAATCCTTATCGGTAACACAGATAGGTGAAGTAGCAAAAGCAGGGTCAGGTTTCATTCTAGCACTTAGAGATTGCTTACTCCATTTAGCTAATAACCTTTTTAGTTCATTTCTATTTTTGCAAGCTAAAATAGCGAAAGAAGCTTCTTGATCAAAAACATAACCTTAGGAATAACAAGTGATTCTTCATCATCACTTTCTTGAGTATCATCAGATTCAATATTTTCAATCTCTCTAGCCCTAGCAAGTTGTTCATCAAGGAAATCACTAAGTGGCACAGTAGTATCAGGCATAGAGGTAGTTTCATCATAAGTATCATGCATAGCAGAAGTGGCATCATCAATAACATGCGACATATCAGAACGAATAGCAGAAGCAGGTGTAGGTGTCGCAAACTTACTATAACCGAAGGTGAATCAAGTGCAGAGCTAGATGGCAGTTCCTTACCTCCCCTCGTAGTTGAGGGATAGATCTTGGTTTTTGGATCTCTTAAGTTCTTCATAATGATAAGCAGATATATATCCCAAGTGACTCAAAGAATAGAGCTATTCTCCCCGGCAACGGCGCCAGAAAATAGTCTTGATAACCCGCAAATATAGGGGATCGCAACAGTTTTCGAGGGTAAAGTATTCAACCCAAATTTATTGATTCGACATAAGGGGAGCCAAAGAATACTCTCAAGTATTAGCAGCTGAGTTGTCAATTCAACCACATCTGGAAACTTAATATCTGCAGCAAAGTATTTAGTAGCAAAGTAATATGATAGTAGTGGTAACACTAGCAAAAGGTAACATTAGTAAAAGTAATGTTTTTCGTATTTTGTAGTGATGATAGCAATAGCAACGGGAAAGTAAATAAGCGAAGAACAATATATGGAAAGCTCATAGGCAATGGATCAGTGATGGAGAATTATGCCGGATGCGGTTCATCATGTAACAGTCATAACCTAGGGTGACACAGAACTAGCTCCAGTTCATTGATATAATGTAGGCATGTATTCCGAACATAGTCATACGTGCTTATGGAAAAGAAATTGCATGACATCTTTTGTCCTACCCTCCCATGGCAGCGGGGTCCTTACGGAAACTAAGGGATATTAAGGCCTCCTTTTAATAGAGAACCGGAACAAAGCATTAACACATGGTGAATACATGAACTCCTCAAACTACGGTCATCACCGGTAAGTATCCCGATTATTGTCACTTCGGGGTTAACGGATCATAACACATAATAGGTGACTATAGACTTGCAAGATAGGATCAGGAACTCTCATATATTGATGAAAACATAATAGGTTCAGATCTGAAATCATGGCACTCGGGCCCTAGTAACAAGCATTAAGCATAGCAAAGTCATAGCAACATCAATCTCAGAACATAGTGGACACTAGGGATCAAACCCTAACAAAACTAACTCGATTACATGATAGATCCCATCCAACCCATCACCGTCCAGCAAGCCTACGATAGAATTACTCACGCACGGCGGTGAGCATCATGAAATTGGTGATGGAGGATGGTTGATGATGACGATGGCGACAGATTCCCCTCTCCGGAGCCCCGAACGGACTCTAGATCAGCCCTCTCGAGAGGTTTTAGGGCTTGGCGGCGGCTCCGTATCGTAAAACGTGATGATTTCTTCTCTCTGATTTTTTTCTCCCCGAAACTCAATATATGGAGTTGGAGTCGGAGAGGCAACAGGGGGCCCACGAGGTAGGGGGCACGCCCTAGGGGGGCAGGCGTACCCCCCACCCTCGTGGAGAGGTGGTGGGCCCCCTGGCCTTCATCTTTTGCAGGTATTTTTCTTATTTTCTGAAAAGTGGCTCCGTGAAGTTTCAGGTCATTCAGAGAACGTTTGCTCCTGCACATAAATAACACCATGGTAATTATGCTGAAAGCAGCGTCAGTCTGGGTTAGTTCCATTCAAATCATGCAAGTTAGAGTCCAAAACAAGGGCAAGAGTGTTTGGAAAAGTAGATACGTTGGAGACGTATCAAGGCCTTGCTGGGGCCCGGCAAGGGTATTACCATGGCGTTGTAGTCTCCCCCGGCAAGGGTCTTGCTGGGGGTCTTGTGCATTTCCTCGGCTAGGATCCCGCCGAGGGTCGCCGTCTTCTGGTCCTCATCTGATCTCATATGGTTATGATCTTGACGAAGATTTGCATGCCACCACAGAGGCGCCTCCGGAGCCTTCGGTTCCAATGTAGTTGGTTGGGTTGGAGCCCATGGGCTCAAGGGTGGCTTGCTCCGCTGGCATCGGGCAATTTGCCCCGGGAAGGCTCTTGTCGGGGCTGCGGAGTGATGAGGACATGACTACCTTGGATATGACCAAAAATATTGCATATATGCATATTTGTCAGGTGATCTCTAGTGCAAACTATTCAATAATCTATTTATGTTATCCAGAACAAAAATACTTCACACACTTTTGTGTTTTCTCTAATTGCAGGTGTATGGGACATTTGTACAATCCACATATGAAGATAAGGAAGAAAGAGATGTTTATTTGCTGTCCAAAAAGTTCTTTCACGTCACTTTTGGCCCAAGAGAAGATAGAGTCCAAGTCTCTCACGTTCTGGATTCAGATTCGGACTGCACAGACATACCTGACTCAAAACGCACACAAGTTTTTCATACGGACTCCGAATTGGGTGATTCTTTTTTTGTTGGAAACTAGATGTCGTGCACTTTCCAACCCATGTGGAATCACCTTCAAATTCGTCCGGAGCGTTGAGTTGTGGACGAAACAATCTGATGCTGCAGCAGAATCCGAGTCAAACTACAAGTCCAAAGGTGTTACATAACCTCCACTTGGGCCCATGAGCCTTGTATGACCTAGGGTTAGTTTTAGGCTGCCTTGGGACGTCCTCCCACCTCCTTGGCCGCCACCCCTTGCTCCTATATAAGTAGATCCATCTAGTAGCTTTTTCCTTGGGATTTGTTTAGTTAAAAGTTAGCCAACGCAACTTCGTGTACTTCGTTTGTGTCCAACGACCAGACCAAGACCGCTTTCGGATCCCCACCTTTATCAATACTTCATAAATATTTGCAATATTCAGATTGCTTTTATCATATTCTTGCTCGTTCTTCGATTGCTTGCAGGAATAGACCTTCGTGGTCAGGTTGATCGTGCACCGGCGTGGTCAATAACCTCTGAAGATTGGTTTAGCGATTGCTAAGGCGCAACGTCGTGCACGTTTGTAGTCGGATCGTCAAAGTCATCTCCACCAAATCGATAGTTACCATCTCATCGAAAGATCGGGACACCCCCGCCTCTATTAAGAGAGAAAAAAACGAGAAAAAAAAGGAGAAAAAAAGTCAGAGAGAAAAAAAGGAGAGAAAAAAAAAGTGTGAGGAAAAAAAAAGAAGAAAAAAAAATAAAAAAATCGGCACAAACTTTTTCAGAGGAAAGTTGGAGACAAAGTTGTTGATATATCCTGCTTGGCTGTTGTTTCACCTCATTATCTTTACTGCCGTTGTGATCTTCACTTATATCTTGCTGTCCAGAGCTACTTAGTATCCTTCATTGATGCTAGTTGTGCTACGACGTGACCTCATTAGTGTTCTAGGCTCGCGTCTCTAGTCCGGTCTAGCCTAGGACCAGCACAGTACCGTCGTTGAGCGTTTATTCAACATTGCATCTTTGAATTGATTATTGCTAATCTTTTGCTACCATATATAGCCAACCCAGCTCCACATATTTCTACACCGTGTATACGTACGCTCCCCTGGCAATCGCTTTACTCAATATTCGGAGTTACTTGACACCGCTGGTTGCCGATCACCGCCTGCTGCATGGTAAGAACTTGTAAGACATTGATATTTGCTTTACTGTGAGCGTTTTACCACCACATCCTAGTAGTTATAGGAACACTATTTTTGGGTTTTGTTTCTTGTTCTACTAATCATGACAGGATCCAGAGTCAATTCATGGGCTTTGTCGATCGCGGGAGACGTGCCACCACCTTTGCAAATACCACAACCGTCACGAGAGGTGCACAAACATCCAAATGCACATGATCAGGTTAATGTATCTATACCACCATTTAATGGCCGTTTTAAACCTGCTTTATATATTGAATGGGAGTTCGACATAAAAAATATATTTGCTTCCCATAATTTCGATGAACATAAAAAGGTTAAGGTTGCGGTTGGTTCTTTCACTGGTTATGCTTTGGTTTGGTGGAGTGAATATTGTCGGTTACATCCTGATTATATACCTACTACTTGGGATGATTTGAAACTTGCCATGCGACATACTTTCGTCCCTGCTTATTATACTCGTGACATGATTAAGAAGTTGCAACACTTAAAACAAGGTAGTGAAACTGTAACAAAATATTATGATGATTTACAAACTACCTTGTTGCATTCCTCTTTACAAGAAAGTGAAGATGATTTTATGGATAGATTTTGGGGAGGATTAAACCGTGATATTCAAGAGATACTAATTCATGAAGAGTGTTATCCTATGGACCATTTGTTTCATCTTGCTTGCAAAGCTGAACAGGAAATAAAACGACGTGTTGGCCACGAGGAGAACAAGCGCACGGTGCACATTCCAAGAGTTGATATGATTGTTCCTTCAACTACTAGGCATACTATGACAACCACATCCGTTGTTGTCAGGACTACATCACCTCCACCATGTGACACATCGTCCCCGAGAGTGGCTACATCATCTGAGTTGATCATAAGAGGTAATGACAAAGGTACTGATCTTCCATCTCTACATGAGAATGATGAATGCCTTGTCAATTTGAATGCACCATCTGATGAGCCCACTACTTTGATCACACCACCTATTTTAGAGGACTACATTGATAATTTGACTTTGCCATGTGATCAAACAACTGAAATACCAACAATTTTGAGTGCACCCATTGAATTAACTATTGATGCAAAAGAACCAATGTTTAATCATTTTGATATGACCTCTAATCTTGGTGATGATTCTGTGTTGAATGACTTATTGCATGTTTGCTTATTTAAGCATGTTGTAGCATGTAAATTTGATGCAAGTAAGGTTTATTCACCAATGTTGGGATGGTTTAATGATGAACATTGTCAATCTTTTGAAATGAATAAGAGCTTCACTTATATGTGCAAACTGAGTTGCAATATTTTCATGCCTTCTACTTCTTGTGCTAATTTTTTGGCTTTAGATTTTATGAACTATGCAAGTTACTCATCTATTCATGTGTCATATATGCAAAAATCAAGGGAAGTAAAAATGGATGACATATACATATACAACATGTACACCTTGTCTTTTTTTTTAGCCACATTTCAGATTAAGCAACGCCGAGGACGGCTTTATTTTCAAGAAGGGGAGGATGATGAGGACATGACTACCTTGGATATGACAAAAAATATTGCATATGATAGAGGCAAAGGTGTCCCGTCTTTCGATGAGATGGTGGATTTCGCTTTGGTGGAAGTCGACTTTGACGATCCGACTACGAACGTGCGAGGACGTCGCGCCTTAGCAATCGCTAAACCAACTCCGAGAGGTTATTGACCACGCCGGAGCACGATCAACCTGACCACGAGGGTCTGTTTCCTGCGAGCAAACGAAGAACAAGCAAGAAACTAAGATTGCAATCTGGATATTGCGAATATAAGATGAAAGCTTTATTGATCAAGGTGGGGTTCTGTGACGCCTTTGTCTGGTCGTTGAACACAAACGAAGTACGCGAAGTTGCAGCTATGGCGAACTTTTAATCTAAACAAAACCCAAAGTCTAAACGATGCCCTAAGGGCTGTATATATGGAGGAAGAGGGGGGAATTTCGTGGCCCTTGGTGGAGGGGTCCAAAATCAACCCTATCTCTTGTTTCCCCACACATACGGACTCTAAAAATAGCCTATACTTATGTATTTCGAAATTACATGGGCCTGGCCCAATAATAAGGTGATGCAGCACCTAAAATAGCCTCGGGACGAAATTTATGAAGTGGCATCTTGTATATTTCGTCCAAGGCTTCATGCACCCATTATGGTGGCTTCAAAGTCCTGAAATCATCACTTGTAACTCCGTTCTTGTTCCCCTTGCGCATGCCATCATCTCCATGCTTGTTCTTGCTCCAATGTTCATCCTTCTCCAAGCTATGCCCTTCATTTGTAAGCAAAACAAATGTATCCAATTTAGGCAGCATCATATTCTCATGAACATTAGAATCATTACCAAGAAACGAAAGTACCTGGTAATTTAGTTGGCGTGCACGAGCTCTACTAATTGGTCCAGTATGTATAGCAGCAGGGGCTGTGGGTGTAACAATTGTATTGATGTCCTCATCACGACGTGACCTCATTAGTGTTCTAGGCTCGCGTCTCTAGTTTGTTCTAGCCTAGGACCAGCACAGTACCGTCGTTGAGCGTTTATTCAACATTGCATCTTTGAATTGATTATTGCTAATCTTTTGCTACCATATATAGCCAACCCAGCTCCACATATTTCTACACCGTGTATACGTACGCTCCCCTGGCAATCGCTTTACTCAATATTCGGAGTTACTTGACACCGCTGGTTGCCGATCACCGCCTGCTGCATGGTAAGAACTTGTAAGACATTGATATTTGCTTTACTGTGAGCGTTTTACCACCACATCCTAGTAGTTATAGGAACATTATTTTTGGGTTTTGTTTCTTGTTCTACTAATCATGACAGGATCCAGAGTCAATTCATGGGCTTTGTCGATCGCGGGAGACGTGCCACCACCTTTGCAAATACCACAACCGTCACGAGAGGTGCACAAACATCCAAATGCACATGATCAGGTTAATGTATCTATACCACCATTTAATGGCCGTTTTAAACCTGCTTTATATATTGAATGGGAGTTCGACATAAAAAAAATATTTGCTTCCCATAATTTTGATGAACATAAAAAGGTTAAGGTTGCGGTTGGTTCTTTCACTGGTTATGCTTTGGTTTGGTGGAGTGAATATTGTCGGTTACACCCTGATTATATACCTACTACTTGGGATGATTTGAAACTTGCCATGCGACATACTTTCGTCCCTGCTTATTATACTCGTGACATGATTAAGAAGTTGCAACACTCAAAACAAGGTAGTGAAACTGTAACAAAATATTATGATGATTTACAAACTACCTTGTTGCATTCCTCTTTAGAAGAAAGTGAAGATGATTTTATGGATAGATTTTGGGGAGGATTAAACCGTGATATTCAAGAGATACTAATTCATGAAGAGTGTTATCCTATGGACCATTTGTTTCATCTTGCTTGCAAAGCTGAACAGGAAATAAAACGACGTGTTGGCCACGAGGAGAACAAGCGCACGGTGCACATTCCAAGAGTTGATATGATTGTTCCTTCAACTACTAAGCATACTATGACAACCACATCCGTTGTTGTCAGGACTACATCACCTCCACCATGTGACACATCGCCCCCGAGAGTGGCTACATCATCTGAGTTGATCATAAGAGGTAATGACAAAGGTACTGATCTTCCATCTCTACATGAGAATGATGAATGCCTTGTCAATTTGTGATGAGGACATGACTACCTTGGATATGACAAAAAATATTGCATATATGCATATTTGTCAGGTGATTTCTAGTGCAAACTATTCAATAATCTATTTATGTTATCCAGAACAAAAATACTTCACACACTTTTGTGTTTTGTCTAATTGCAGGTGTATGGGATATTTGTACAATCCACATATGAAGATAAGGAAGAAAGAGATGTTTATTTGCTGTC
The DNA here is from genome assembly GCF_002162155.2 of Triticum dicoccoides. Classification (NCBI taxonomy): domain Eukaryota; kingdom Viridiplantae; phylum Streptophyta; class Magnoliopsida; order Poales; family Poaceae; genus Triticum; species Triticum dicoccoides. The sequence goes on along the minus strand of NC_041390.1, from coordinate 298,087,816 downwards.
CAAAAAGTTCTCTCACGTCACTTTTGGCCCAAGAGAAGATAGAGTCCAAGTCTCTCACGTTCTGGATTCAGATTCGGACTGCACAGACATACCTGACTCAAAACGCACACAAGTTTTTCATACGGACTCCGAATTGGGTGATTCTTTTTTTGTTGGAAACTAGATTTCGTGCACTTTCCAACCCAATTGGAATCACCTTCAAATTCGTCCGGAGCGTTGAGTTGTGGACGAAACAATCTAATGCTGCAGCAGAATCCGAGTCAAACTACAAGTCCAAAGGTGTTACATCACCTCCACTTGGGCCCATTGGCCTTGTACGACCTAGATTTAGTTTTAGGCTGCCTTGGGACGTCCTCCCACCTCCTTGGCCGCCACCCCTTGCTCCTATATAAGTAGATCCATCTAGTAGCTTTTCCTTGGGATTTGTTTAGTTAAAAGTTAGCCATTGCAACTTCGTGTACTTCGTTTGTGTCCAACGACCAGACCAAGACCGCTTACGGATCCCACCTTTATCAATACTTCATATATACTCGCAATATTCAGATTGCTTTTATCATATTCTTGCTTGTTCTTCGATTGCTTGCAGGAATAGACCTTCGTGGTCAGGTTGATTGTGCTCCGGCGTGGTCAATAACCTCTCGGAGTTGGTTTAGCGATTGCTAAGGCGCAACGTCGTGCACGTTTGTAGTCGGATCGTCAAAGTCGTCTCCACCAAATCGATAGTTATCATCTCATCGAAAGATCGGGACACCCCGCCTCTATCAAGTGGTATCAGAGCTGATATTCAAGATTTTGGGGAGGATTAAACCGTGATATTCAAGAGATACTAATTCATGAAGAGTGTTATCCTATGGACCATTTGTTTCATCTTGCTTGCAAAGCTGAACAGGAAATAAAACGACGTGTTGGCCACGAGGAGAACAAGCGCACGGTGCACATTCCAAGAGTTGATATGATTGTTCCTTCAACTACTAAGCATACTATGACAACCACATCCGTTGTTGTCAGGACTACATCACCTCCACCATGTGACACATCGCCCCCGAGAGTGGCTACATCATCTGAGTTGATCATAAGAGGTAATGACAAAGGTACCGATCTTCCATCTCTACATGAGAATGATGAATGCCTTGTCAATTTGAATGCACCATCTGATGAGCTACCCACTACTTTGATCACACCACCTATTTTAGAGGACTACGTTGATAATTTGACTTTGCCATGTGATCAAACAACTGAAATACCAACAATTTTGAGTGCACCCATTGAATTAACTATTGATGCAAAAGAACCAATGTTTAATCACTTTGATATGACCTCTAATCTTGGTGATGATTCTGTGTTGAATGACTTATTGCATGTTTGCTTATTTAAGCATGTTGTAGCATGTAAATTTGATGCAAGTAAGGTTTATTCACCAATGTTGGGATGGTTTAATGATGAACATTGTCAATCTTTTGAAATGAATAAGAGCTTCACTTATATGTGCAAACTGAGTTGCAATATTTTCATGCGTTCTACTTCTTGTGCTAATTTTTTGGCTTTAGATTTTATGAACTATGCAAGTTACTCATCTATTCATGTGTCATATATGCAAAAATCAAGGGAAGTAAAAATGGATGACATATACATATACAACATGTACACCTTGTCTCTTTTGTTAGCCACATTTCAGATTAAGCAACGCCGAGGACGGCTTTATTTTCAAGAAGGGGAGGATGATGAGGACATGACTACCTTGGATATGACCAAAAATATTGCATATATGCATATTTGTCAAGTGATCTCTAGTGCAAACTATTCAATAATCTATTTATGTTATCCAGAACAAAAATACTTCACACACTTTTGTGTTTTCTCTAATTGCAGGTGTATGGGACATTTGTACAATCCACATATGAAGATAAGGAAGAAAGAGATGTTTATTTGCTGTCCAAAAAGTTCTTTCACGTCACTTTTGGCCCAAGAGAAGATAGAGTCCAAGTCTCTCACGTTCTGGATTCAGATTCGGACTGCACAGACATACCTGACTCAAAACGCACACAAGTTTTTCATACGGACTCCGAATTGGGTGATTCTTTTTTTGTTGGAAACTAGATGTCGTGCACTTTCCAACCCATGTGGAATCACCTTCAAATTCGTCCGGAGCGTTGAGTTGTGGACGAAACAATCTGATGCTGCAGCAGAATCCGAGTCAAACTACAAGTCCAAAGGTGTTACATCACCTCCACTTGGGCCCATGAGCCTTGTACGACCTAGGGTTAGTTTTAGGCTGCCTTGGGACGTCCTCCCACCTCCTTGGCCGCCACCCCTTGCTCCTATATAAGTAGATCCATCTAGTAGCTTTTTCCTTGGGATTTGTTTAGTTAAAAGTTAGCCAACGCAACTTCGTGTACTTCGTTTGTGTCCAACGACCAGACCAAGACCGCTTTCGGATCCCCACCTTTATCAATACTTCATACATATTTGCAATATTCAGATTGCTTTTATCATATTCTTGCTCGTTCTTCGATTGCTTGCAGGAATAGACCTTCGTGGTCAGGTTGATCGTGCACCGGCGTGGTCAATAACCTCTGAAGATTGGTTTAGCGATTGCTAAGGCGCAACGTCGTGCACGTTTGTAGTCGGATCGTCAAAGTCATCTCCACCAAATCGATAGTTACCATCTCATCGAAAGATCGGGACACCCCCGCCTCTATTACGGAGGCTACCTCGGCAAGGATCTTGTCGAGGGAGTCCACCTCGCCCTCTTGCTCTCCTGTGTTTCTGGTCTTGGCGTTTCCTTGGTTGTCTCGTGCTTTGGCTTCTCTCTGGCTTCCCTCCTCTGCCATGCTAAGTGTGGCCATGGCGCGCGACTCTGACTGCCCGTGCACAAGTAAAGGGGTCAAAAGAAGAGCCCCTACTTTTGTACACCGACATATAGGTTGTGCACAAGTGCCGTATCCAAGTATAGAGCAATCATGCTAGAGTCTCTCTTGAGTTGTGTAAGACAAGCGTTTTCCATGGATTTCACATTTTGAGCTCATTCCTTGGTTGCACGACCCCATTTATCTATCCGTGTGTGTGTTTCCGTGTGCCATTCATTGCTATTAGTCTAATTTTTCAGTTGTTTCACCTGCGAATTTGTGAATCTCTTGCTAACATTTTACATTAAATTTTTGTGCCACTATCCTCACCGAGCTACTCCATAAGCTTTACTTGATAGGTGTGAGTGAACAAGTCCGGTACCAATTCCACTATTCTTTCATCTCACATTGAGTGAAACGGGATACATCCTCAACTTTGGGAAAAGGTAATTTGGTATTGTTTATCTCATTTCCTACTCACCTTTACTCGAGTCTTGTGATGGATAGACAAGGCATTTCACCTTCGGTCTACAACAACAACGACGAGTTCGATCCGAAGAACTCCACCGACGCCAAGATGCATGCTCAAATGGAGGAGATCAAAGCCCTCATCAAGTCCTACAAGTGGTCTTCCCCATGTTCGAGAAGACGCTCAAGAGCACATGCCTCCGAGCTACCATCTTCGGCAAAATCACATCGGCATCGACACCATCACCAACAAGGACGTGAAGGTCAAGAGCTCAACACCAACAACCGCTCAATGACTTCACCATCTCCCTTGGCATCTTCTCCAAGCGACTTCAAGGCATCTTCACCTATGGACTTACGGCATCTTCGCCAAGAAGCACCCCAAGACTACGCTCAAGAGAATCTCCCCAAGCTCAAGTCCATGACATCCACGAGCTACTACGACCTCGACACCGACCACAAGATTCCTTTCTATGGGACTCAAGAACCCAAGGAGTATCTTGAGTGGGAGCGCCTAATGGACGAGTACCTCAAGCTACATCAAGTTCATCCCGAAGATCAAGTGAAGTGCGCCAGAAGGAACTTCCATGACTACGCGTACACATGGTGGCTTCACACACCTTCGGAGAGCTTCGACAAGAGTTGGCCCAAGACGAAGCAAACTATGCGGTGAGAGTTCGTGCCTCCAACCTACATGGAACAACTTCTACACCAATTGGAGAACACCACCCAAGGATCCAAGTCCATCGACGAGTACTTCAAGGAGATTAAGATTTCCTTGCGACGACCCGGCGTGGACAACCCCATTTTGATTATGTTCCACTTCATGATGGGATTGCACAAGGACATCTCCAAGACTATCTTCCTTGAGAACTACAAGTCCCTCGACTACAACTACATTGGTGCTCTCAAGGTGGAACAAGAACTCATGAAGGACAATGCTTCTCCACCCCAAGCACACTTCGCGGCGACTAAGCTCTACGATAACGAGCATGAGGATAGCACCACCAAGATGTCCAAGCCCGACGAGCTCCAAGACGATGCTCCCAAGTTTGACTCCACCGCCATCCCACTTTGCGGCATTGACGATGCCGAGTCTACCACGACACTTTTTCAAGACGGTGCGGCGATGAGTACGACTACGGAGACCCTCAAGGACCAATCTTTGGAGTCATGTGACATGGTGACGAGAAAGGATGATGCTTCCATCTTAGGAGGCGAGAGTGATGATGTGCCATCTTCGGCCTTCATCCACGGTGACGACGATGAGATGGTTGAGAATGGGATTTTCCCTTCGACCACGGCGACGTATGATGACTTGAGTGACTTGTGCCACCATATTGAGAGTGAGAGTGACTTCACCACTAGCCCCATATATAATGTGTTGCCCCAATTCCCATGTGAGGAGAGCCACAACCCCCACCACTTGAGTGAGATGAGTGACTCCACCATATGTGAGTTTGAGTGCACCTAATTTGAGGGAGTGAGTGAACCACCACGTAGAGAGAGTGTGATAGTCGATAGGTCTCGTGAGGCCATTTGCATTTCTAACAACTTGACCTCTACCTCTATTGTGTCTTCTCATTTGGTGCTGGGTCCCATATATGACGACGCGCCGATTCACGATGACTATGTCCTCCCTTTGGACAACATGATGGCCATGGTGGAATATGATGCCCTCCCACATGGTTCCATCACGATGAAGACGACCACCAGTTGGTCTTTACCACCTCACCTACACCACTTGAGTGGAATGACAAAGGTAACATAGGTGAAGGTGATGCTCTAGTCCCACTAGCGGACATTCTTGACATTGATTGCTTGCATGATGTTGATCCCCCTAGTCCCATGCTTCATGCTAGTGCGACTTCCCCATGTGATGATTTATTGCCCATTTATGATGGGTATGACGATTTCCATGTGGAGTCTATTAGTTGTGATGCCATGTTACATAGGATTTCTTGTGACAATTCTCTAGGTCACATCATGTTTGACAACCTGCTTGACTTGTCATATGCTATGCATGAGATCAATCATATGTCATATTTTCAATCTCTTCATAGTGACTATGCATATGCTATTAAAATAAACCCAATTTGCACATATGGCATAGATGACAAGCCCATGGTTATTGGCATTTGTTTTTCTTGTGATGATATTGATATGCCCCCTTTACATCATCTGTCTCATATGCCATGCCATGACCACCTAGCTTTAGATATGCATTGCTTTGGATGTTGTCCATTTTCTCCATATGATGTTTACAACATTGCTCATGAGGAGACCCCCATAGTTTCCTCATACATTTTAGGAGATTTTGATTCATCCCATTCATTGCATGATCCCAATACTTGTGTGCACAATACACTCCACATGAATAAAAATGCTATTGATGTGCCATATACTTGCATTCTCAGTTTGTGTCCCCATCGTGTTATACACAATAACTATTCTTTCATAATGGATGACATGTTCTTATACCATGCATCAAATTTCTTTGAGCAATGCTTATCTTGTACTAACTCTCATGTGTACATTTACCACACACACAATTTCTTTCGTTTGTGTCTCTTTTGTGTAGGTACCCATGAATTCTTATCAACCTCATAATCCCACGAGTTGACAAAACGAGCTCTAGAGAGCAATGATGACTTGGGACCCCATGGATTGTCTTTCCCACCGCTCTCTTCGCGCAAAGACTTCGCGCATTTCTTCTACATGGCCCTCACTTGGCTATGGTATATTGTCCATTATACATCATTTGCCCATCTTGCCATGTTCACTTTGCATGATATGCTCATTCATATACCTTTGCCATGCATTTGTGACCCATGCTTTGCATTACACATGATGACTGATTCTACTACTTGTATGTGTATTTGCAAGCTTGGTGGACATATTGCTTTCTATTGCCATGTTTGCTTTGTACCCCATGCCTATGATGATACTTTCATCTTGCTTTGTGTTCGTGCTTGCGATATGTCATGTACATTGCCTATGACTATTATTTGCTCACATGACATGATTGCCATGATTTCCTCTAGTATGTTGCATCTTCGCACTACTAGCTTGCACGACTTGATTCCTAAGACTTCTTGCCTTGTTGCATCACCGATGATTCATACTTGCTCATTTCATGCGGTTGATGACAATCATCTACATGCTTTGCACATGATTGTTTTTGCTTCTTCTCATATATCGCCATATGTTGCCTCTATCATGCTAGATGATTTGACATGTATTGAGCGCAACCATGATTTTAGTCTTGCTAATGAGATTGCCCCCATAGCATTCTCACATATATTTGGAGATTTTGACATATTCCTTGTGGCACATGCTTGTCTTACCCCTTTGCACCATATACCTAGTGCCATGAATATAGTCATTGTTGCATTATATTATTTATGCACTTGTGCTACTAATGGTTATGTGCAAGAGAGGAGAACCATCATGATGGATGATGTGTTTATCTACCATGCGCATACATTCTTTGCTTTGTTTTGTGCATGTGTAAGAAACTTGGGCTTCGTGTCAACGTCCATGTCATGTGAGTTGACAATCCGAGCTCTTGAGAGTGAACCACCTTCTACCATGACACTTCTACATCATACTTGCTTGTGCTTCGGCATTGTTAAGGACGCACAAGGACATGCTTTCGAGGTGATATCCTTCTCTTTTGAGAACCCCCAAACCACGAGCATGCATATTGTGGATCATACTACTTGCGTTGCTTGCACGATGAGACTTATTTGTCATCTTGGACCCCCTTCTTGCACACATGTTAGTGATATTGCTTCCATTCACGTTTTTCACATTCCCATGCATCATGATATATATGCCTTGTGTGTTGCATCCATTTCTTGGACTACTTGCTACTATAATATGTTTGGTTGCAACAATGTCATCACTTCACATATGCCATGTCCCATTGCTTATCACATGATTAACTTGATTGCATCACACATGATGAACACTTTCTCTTTCTATTGTGTTGAGTGGCATACTATCTTCACTACACCCTATGCACATTATGCTTGGATTGTCTTGCACTTGTCACATGTGTTTAGACACTTCATTTTATTTGGTGTTGTGAATGCTTATTATGCCTACCATCGACCTTTCATTGAGCGCTTTGCCCATGCTTGGTATAACCTTGAGGTAGATGCTTATTCTCTTGTCACACATATTTGCATCACTACCTCACATTTACATGCTTGTCCCCATGATATCTTTGCTTGTGCTCAATTTATGTGCTTACATGCCATGTCACTATCCTTTGTCAAACCATATGCTTTGCATGATGACGACACTTGTTTGGTGAATCACCTCTTGAATGCTTGGTTTTGCACTAATGCTAACCACATTTATTTTTCCAAGTGTTTGTTATCCTTGCTAATTTTGAAAAAATCACTAGACGGTGCGACATTGGAGAGTGCCCACTTCAATCTTGAAGATGATGACTACTTCGTGAATGTCCACTTCTACACGGCGAAGCCATCTCTTTCCCATGGTGATTTGGTTTCTGATCCGAGGTCAGATCTTTCCCAAGGGATGGGAGATGATGCGGAGCATCCTACGGAGATCACCATGTCAAGAGTCCATTTATCAAGTGACACGTGCGACATTTACTTCACATACACAAAGGTGAATCATATCCTTTACACGTGCTCACTTGACATTCCGCTCGTGTGCATGCATAGGTATTACCAGAACCTCACGGATGACAAGGAGAAGTGCAAGCGCCAAAGGACACCTACACCATCTGCGAGGGAAGCATAGAAGAGAAGACGGAAGAAGCGGAGCTTCTACAAGCTACAGCCACCGGACATCCAGATGCCACTGGACATCCGGTACCTGACGCAGCCCAGACGGCCAGAAGAACTCCAGGCAACGAGTGCTACAGCGGCCAGACATCCGATGAATATCGGATGTCCAACGAGTCCCAGCGCCCGAACGACCGGTGCCGACCGGACGACCGGTGCCACTACACCCGAGAAGAATCAACGGACATCCGACGTGCCCTGGACGTCTGGACCGTCCTGAGCCATCGGATGTCCAACCCCCACCAGTCGTCTGGTACCTGCCTGTGCATAGCCGCGGGCCTTTGTCCTTGTACCCCTCTCCCACTTACCCCTTCGTGGCTAAGACTATAAATAGACCACCTCCACCTCCTTTCTAGGGTTAGCAAAGTATAGCTCATTAGAGATAGAGCTTTGCTCATCCATATGGATCTACTCCACAAGATAGACCACGCGCCTCTACAGAGAAGATACACCTTGGATTCAAGACCCCCTCACAGGTGGCCCCATCAAGACCTCGTCATGGAGATGAACTTTACCTTGTATTTTTCCTTTTGTTGTTCATGTACCTTGTGGATCTTGTGTGTTTGATTGTCTAGTGGATGTGTGATTGGACTTATTCTTGAGTGTTTATCCTTGTGATTTCTCTCCATTCTTCCCCATGCTCATCGTGTTCTTCGAGGGAACCAACTCCAATCATGAAAGATCAGCCTATGCCGGGTTAGCCCCGTATCAGGTTGCCTCCCAACAAGCGCTATCATTTTACGCCCCTAGCTAAGCATAAAGTAAGGATCTAAGTTTTGTCATCCTTCTTCTTAATTCCCTTAGAGGTGTTTTCATATTGAGGTTTTGTAAAAACAACATAAAACATATTGTCCATAGAAACTTTAGCACTATTATGTTCCCATTATCATAACCGCGTTGATTTCTGGCAACAATCCAAGAGTAGTGTTGATTAACATTATTAAAAACTTGTTGAATTACATCTAGAATGGGGACTTCCTTTTTAAGATTCTCATCAAAGATATTATTATCCCCAAGCAAATGTCTTAACTCATAATCACTATTGTAAAGAATTTCATCTATCACGGGCTTTTCACGATTCATACCATAGAAATCAAAGATTTCCCTAGCTTCACGTATGATATAGTCAAACTCATTCATAAGAACGAGAGTGGCCAACTCTTTAGCCTTCGGGTTCTTTATAACGGGGAGCTCAAAAAGCAATCTTTGCAAAGTATAATGGGTACGCATAAATTTACTTTCAAGTTTCAGGACTAGAGCTGAAATAGCATTCGCATAAGATCTAGTAGTTCTAAGTATAGGAGCATCACCAAGACTTCGATTTCCTACACAATTGGAAAATTCTTGGATAGGTTCCTTTCCCATAACATTCCCTGCCCCAAGATAAAAGTTTTAGCATCTAGACTGCCCGTATGTCCAATCTTAGGAGTTAGGCCATCATCTGTTGGTGCCATACTGAAATCACTCATGGTTGCAAGCAAAGGATAGATCTGACGAGAAAAGCGCGAACAAAAAAAGGGCGAATGAAACGGCAATTTTTTGTGAAGTGGGGGAGAGGAAAACGAGAGGAAAATGGCAAATAATGTAAATTACAAGGAAAGAATATTTGTTATTAGGAACCTGGTATATGTTGAAGATCCTCCCCGGCAACGGCGCCAGAAATTCCTTTTGATGCAGCTTGAAGCTACGTCAGTATTTCCCCAAAGAGGAAGGGATGGTGCAGCACAGCGACAAAAGTATTTCCCTTGGTGATCATACCAAGGTTATCGAACCAGTAGGAGAACCAAGCAACAATACGTAAACGACACCTGCACACGAATAAAAATACTCGCAACCCGACGTATTAAAGGGGTTGTCAATCCCTTTCGGGTACCAGCGCCAGAAATTGGCAAACAGACGTGAGTAAATTGTAGTAGATTGATAGATCGAACGCCAAATAAAATAAAGTGCAGCATGGTATTTTTGTATTTTTGGTTTAATAGATCTGAAAATAAAAGGCAAATAAAATAGATCGCAAAGGCAAATAATATGAGAAAGAGACCCGAGGGCCGTAGGTTCGCAGCTTCTCTCGAAAAAATAGCAAACGGTGGGTAAACAAATTACTGTTGGGCAATTGATACAACTTCAAATAATCATGACGATATCCAGGCAATGATCATTATATAGGCATCACGTCCAAGATTAGTAGACCGACTCCTGCCTGCATCTACTACTATTACTCCACACATCGACCGCTATCCAGCATACATCTAGTGTATTAAGTTCATAGAGAAATGGAATAATGCAATAAAAACGATGCCATGATGTAGAAAAGATCTATTTATGTAGAAATAGACCCCATCGTTTTATCCTTAGTAGCAATGATACATACGTGTCGGTTCCCCTTCTGTCACTGGGATCAAGCACCGTAAGATCGAACCCACTACAAAGCACCTCTTCCCATTGCAAGATAAATAGATCAAGTTGGCCAAACAAAACCCAAATATCGGAGAAGAAATACTAGGCTATAAGCAATCATGCATATAAGAGATCAAAGAAGATTCAAATAAATTTCATGGATAAAAAGATATATCTGATCATAAACTCAAAGTTCATCCGATCCCAACAAACACACTGCAAAAAGAGTTACATCATATGGATCTACAAGGGACCATTGAATTGAGAATCAAACGAGAGAGAGGAAGCCATCTACCTACTAACTATGGACCAGAAGGTCTACAAAGAACTACTCACGCATCATCGGAGAGGCACCAATGGAATTGGTGAACCCCTCTGTGATGGTGTGTAGATTGGATCTGGTGGTTCTGGACTCTGTGGTGGCTGGAATTGATTTTCGTTGACTCCCCTAGGTTTTCTGGAATATTGGGGTATTTATAGAGTAAAGAGGCGGTCTGGGGGGCACCCGTGGTGGGCACAACCCACCAGGGCGCGCCTAGGACCCCAGGCGCGCCCTGGTGGGTTGTGTTCCCATCGGAGCACCCCCAGGCGCTTCTCCGGCCCATTGGATGTCTTCTGGACCAAAAAAATCCACAAAAAGTTTCGCTGGATTTGGACCCCGTTTGGTATTGATTACCTGCGATGTAGAAAACATGAAAAAAAACAACTGGCATTGGCACTATGTCAATAGGTTAGTACCAAAAAATGATATAAAATGACTATAAAATGATTATGAAACATCCAAGAATGATAATATAACAACATGGAACAATAAAAAATTATAGATACGTTGGAGATGTATCTCACACACGCCTCCCTGTCTGACCGCTCGGCAGACTGCTTGCATGTGTCCCATCAACTCACGCCCGCTTGCACGGCACACGGGTTGCGTGGTGGCACGTATACTATTTTTCTTTTTTGATGATCAATTCTACCGCTTTCTATTACTTAACCGAAGCATGCCACGTACATTGTTGGTCTAACGCCCATGGTTCGAATAAATAATCTATTTCCGATATTGGTTCCCAATTATTAATAATCTATCGTTTGTAAGAAGATTACATCAAACTTGTCTCTAATTTGACAAAAAGTACAATACCACAGTCTATTGGTGTCCATATGACGACATGATAAGTCTCATGTATTTCAACTAAGTTTTGGGTTTACTAGATTTTAAAAATCAAGATGCTCAATGTTCGAAATTTCTTGCATGGGTACTAAACATGCACCCAGGGACACACATATGATTTTCCAATCCATTTTGGTGCACTATCACGTGTGCATGTAGCTCAAATTTGATTTTTTTCATATTATTGTTGGAAATATTCCCTTGAGGCAATAATAAAGTGGTTGTTATTATATTTCCTTGTTCATGATAATCGTTTATTATCCATGCTATAATTGTATTGACCGGACACTCAAATACATGTGTGGATACATAGACAAACAACATGTCCCTAGTAAGCCTCTACCAGACTAGCTCATTGATCAAAGATGGCCATAGTTTCCTAGCCATAGACATGTGTTGTCATTTGATAATGGGATCACATCATTGGGAGAATGATGTGATGGACAAGACCCAAACTATGAATGTAGCATATCATCGTGTCAAGTTTATTGCTATCGTTTTTTGCATGTCGAGTATATGTTCCTATTACCATGAGATAATGCAACTCACTGGCAGCGGAGGAGTACCTTGTGTGTACCAAACGTCGCAATGTAAATGGGTGAGTATAAAGGTGCTCTACAGGTATCTCCGACGGTGTCTGCTGAGTTGGCATGGATCAAGACTGGGATTTGTCACTCCGTATGACGGAGGGGGTATCTCCGGGCCCTCTTGGTAATACAACATCACAATGAGCTTGCAAGCAATGTGACTAAATAGTTAGCCACGATATCTTGTATTGTGGAACAAGTAAAGAGACTTTCCAGTAACGAGATTGAACTAGATATGGTGATACCGACGATCGAATCTCGGGAAAGTAACATATCGATAGACAAAAGGAACTACATACAGGATTGGCTGAATTCTTGACATCGAGCTTCGATCGATAAGGATCTTCATAGAATATGTAGGAACCAATATGGGCATCCAGATCCCGCTATTGGTTATTGACCGTAGAGGTGTCTCGGTCATGTCTGCATAGTTCTCGAACCCGCAGGGTCTACACACTTCACGTTTGGTGACGATATAAGTATAGTTGAGTCAGTATGGTGGTTACCAAAGGTTGTTCTGAGTCCCGGATGAGATCCCGGACATGACGAGGAACTCCCAAATTGTCCGAAGGTGAAGATTGATATATAGGACAAAGGGTATCGGAGTCCGAAAGTGTTCCAGGGGTACCAGGTTATGACCAGGATGACCGAAAGGGGTTTCGGGGGGCCTTGGCAAGTGTTGGGGGACCTCATGGGCCTAAAGGAGGGGGCACACCAGCCCACTAATGGTTGTGTGCCCCCTCACCCCGTCATACGAGACAAGGAGGGTTGGTGCGCCCCTCAGGGCTGCCTCCCCCTTGCTTGGGGGGCAAGGCATCTAGGGGGGCACCCAAAACCCATCTAGTGTTTCCATGTGGCCGCCGGCCCCTCCCTAGGGGAAACCCTAGGGCGCCTCCTCCTCCCGCTCCCCCCTATATATAGAGGGGTAGAGGGAGGTGTAACACCCCGGATGTAATTTACCTTATTTGTACTCCAACTCTTGTCGTTTCCGGCACTAAGTTATTTTATTTCCTGGTTGTCGAGTTTTTGCCTCCGTGTGTTTTGTCTTTGTCATGCATCTCATATCATATCATCATGTGCATTGCATTTGCATACATGTTCTATCATGCATCCGAGCATTTTCCCCGTTGTCCATTTTGCATTCCGGCGCTCCTATGTCCTCCGGTGCCCTTTCTACCTCTTTTCGTGTGTTGGGGTTAAACGTTTTCGGATTGGACCGAGACTTGTCATGTGGCCTTGGTTTACTATCGGTAGACCGCCTGTCAAGTTTCGTACCATTTGGACTTCGTTTGATACTCCAACGGTTAACCGAGGGACCGAAAAGGCCACGTGTGTGTTGCAGACCAACACCCTTCCAAAGTGGCCCAAACCCCACAAAAAACCCCTCCATCACCTAGGTCGTTCGATCACGATCGCGTGTCCGCAAACCGCACCTCATTTGGAGCTTCCTAGCTCCCCCTACCTATAAATCTAGCCCTCCCCCGAAATTTTTGGGTCATTTCTACCCTAGACCTAGCTCCTCCTCCTTCCACCGCGCCGGACGTGTCCGGTCCGGCCGGACAAAGCAGCCACCGCCGCCCGCGTCCAATCGGAAGGTGCCACATGGCACCGCCCAGTCTCCTCCGCCACAGCCCGCCGCAGCCCGTGGCCGGCCCTCCCGGCCCGCGACCGCGCCCCGCGCCCGCGCCGCTTCCTCCCTCGCCGTGCCGCCCGAGCCTGCCGGCGCCGCCCAGCCCGCTCGTCGTCGGCACCGACCTCGCCGACCCCGCTGCCTCACTCCGTCGCCGATGTCGTGCCTCGCCGTCACCAACTCTGGCGCCGACTCCGGCCACCGTTCCCCGCATCGGCCGCACCCCACCTCGCCTCTCCGGTCTCCTTCTTCCTCTCCGGTCGACTCCGGCGAAGCTCTCCGCTGAACATCGTTTTCCACGCCGACGAGATCCAGATCCAGATCCATTTTGCCTCGGTTGACTTTATCGTCCCTAACCCTATTTATTTTGCATTCTTTGACATGCCATAACTTCCTCATCGTAGCTCCGATTCGTGCGTGTAGCATATCAAAATGTTCATCTCGACGAGTACATCATTTCATCTCATTGTATCATTTTCTTTTGATCTCATCTTGATGCCTGAAATGCTGTTGGAAGAGGGCTATGTGATGATAATTTCAGATCTGTTTTAGCAAATGCCCTTTTGTCATTTTTGCCATGATTAATATGTGCATGCTATGATCATGAGCTCTACATGTGTTTTGATGTATGACATGCCATCTTTACCGGGGTGTATGCCATGTATTTTTGTGATCTTTGTGGTGACTAGCACAAGCATGCAAAGTAGCTTACTCAATGATGCTGATTTCAGGGACTTAGAATTTCACTAAGTCCTTGCTCTGTCATTATTTTTATGCCATATGTTCATGTTGTTTCCTAGTGATCTGTGCCTCTTTCGAGCATGATCAGTACGGATGTTTTGTAGATAATCTTGTGCTCTATCCATCCATGTCTTTGTTTGCAATTATGGAGCACCCTATCTTGAGTCAATCGAACTCTACTTTTGCTATAAAATGTTCCTGGCAGATTGTTAACATGTTTAGCGATTTTGCCGAGCTTGTTGTAGTTGATCCGTGCATGCTATGCTATTGTTCTTGCCATGTCTAGCTTCTATGCCATGTCTATTTGCTGGGTGTATGTTTAGCTTGTCATGCAATGCCTCATAGTGAGTGCATCGAGCTTGTAAACATGCCTACTCGTTATCTGTTTTGCCATGTTCCAGTTTTTCACTAAGTCTGAATCTGTTTATGTTTTTGCTATGTTCACATGCTTGCAATTGTATTTTCTGATCCCTTTTGGCTCATGGTCACTAAGGGACTTTTGTTATATGCTTAGAGTAGCTTCATACCATGCCTTGCTTTGCCATGATATGTTCCTGTACATATAGTTATCGTGCTCTAAACATTGTTTCCTGATGATAAAGTCCTGACTTGCTGTTAATTTCACTAAGTCTGAAACCAGTAATCTTTTGCACTTTTGCCATGCTTGTTTGAACCTGTTATTGGGTGAATTAGCCGTATCTCAGTGTTCATCTTTTTTCAAGCATCATGAGAGGATCCCTTCCATGTATTTTGTTGTCATGTTTGAGTGCAGTAGCTTATTTATCATGATGCATTTAGAAGGCTACTTGCTGTTTATCGCAGACCGGTGCCATATTTGTTTTGCTTGCCATTTCCAAACCGTGCATCCGAATCCGGTGATCTTTATATCGATTTCAACCGAAATCAACTCCTCTTTCCAGTGGCACTCTTTGTTTTCTAAGTTGAGGCCAGGTTCAATCATTTATTGCCAAATCTTGCATATGCATCACATATCGCATCCCGCATATCATACCATGTTTGCATCGTGTTGCTTGAGCATTGCACGTGGTTGATTGTGTTCCTTTTGCTTGTTGTTCTTGCTTGGGTAGAGCCGGGAGACGAGTACGTGAACTAGGAGCCCGTTGAGTATGCTTTCGAGGATCAAGGAAACTCTGAGAACTTTGCAGGCAAGATGACCATACCCTCGAAATCACTTCTATCTTTGTTTGCTAGGTGCTCGCTCTTTTGCTATGCCTATGCTACGATACCCACCACTTGCTTATCATGCCTCCCATATTGCCATGTAAAACCTCTAACCTACCTCTTTTCCCTTGGGTTTCCGGAGCCCAAGGGTCATCTTTAGTAACCCCCCCGGGCCAGTGCTCCTCTGAGTGTTGGTCCACCTTGTCAGCCGCCAGTGGCCACCAGGGGCAACTCTGGGCTGGCCTACTGGAAGTTTGGACAATTTGAGTGTGCCCCGAGAACGAGATATGTGCAGCTCCTATCGGGATTTGTCGGCACATTCGGGCGGTGTTGCTGGACTTGTTTTACCATTGTCAAGGATGACTTGTAACCGGGATGCCGAGTCTGATTGGATTGTCTTGGGAGAAGGAATATCCTTCATTGACCGTGGGAGCTTGTGATGGGCTAAGTTGGGACTCCCCTGCAGGGATTTGAACTTTCGAAAGCCGTGCCCGCGGTTATGGGCAGATGGGAATTTGTTAATGTTCGGTTGTAGATAACCTGAAACTGAACTTAATTAAAATGCACCAACCGCGTGTGTAACCATGATGGTCTCTTCTTGGCGGAGTCCGGGAAGTGAATACGGTGGTGGAGTAATGCTTGAGTAGGTTGTTCTAGGATCACTTCTTGATCATAGTTGTTCGACCGTGCTTTTGCCTTCTCTTCTCGCTCTCTTTTGCGAATATGTTAGCCACCATATATGCTAGTCGCTTGCTGCAGCTCCACATCATACCTTTACCCTTCCTATAAGCTTAAATAGTCTTGATCACGAGGGTGTGAGATTGCTGAGTCCCCATGACTCACAGATTACTTCCAAAACCAGATGCAGGGACCGATGATACCGCTCCAGAGGATATGACCGAGCTCAAGTGGGAGTTCGATGAAGACTCTCGTTGTTACTACGTGTCTTTCCCAGATGATTAGTAGTGGTGCCCAGTTGGGGTGATCGGGGACTATGTTGCATTTGGGGTTTATCTTCATTTTTGTTCCGTAGTCGGACCTTGACTGTATTGGATGAATGTAATGACTTACTTATGTATTTTTGTGACGTGGCGAGTGTAAGCCAACTATGTACCTCTCCCTTTATTTATTTACATGGGTTGTTGTGAAGATTACCTCACTTGCGGCATTGCTTTCAATGCGGTTATGCCTCTAAGTCGTGCTTCGACACGTGGGAGATATAGCCGCATTGAGGGCGTGACAAGTTGGTAATCAGAGCCTTCCCCGACCTTAGGAGCCCCCTGCTTGATCGAATCGCTGGCGTTGTTGAGTCTAGAAAAATGTTTTGAGTCATTTAGGATTATATATATCGGAGAGTTAGGAATTCTTTTTACTCCTCAGTCCCTTCGTCGCTCTGGTGAGGCATCCTGACGTAGAGTTTTGACTCTTCTCTTCTCTTCTCAAATTTCACTAAAAAAATTTAGGATCACGCGGGTATCTTGGAATCGTTCCGATGGTTTTGTGACGAGAACATTGTTCTTGGTGCCTCCTGACATTTAGGGGTTGTGGCAGTGTCCCGGGTAGTTGAGCTCCGAGGTGTTGTCGTCACAATTTTATCGTTGAGATTCTTGAATACCTGAGTTTCGCCGACATCGAAAATCTCTTTTATGCAGTTGTTGGTGAGATAACCTCGACGCCACCTAGTACTGGGGCGGGAGTTCGGGAGTATTGCCATAACTCGTATAACGGATGCTTTTCGAAGGTTGAGGTAAATGATTTCCGAAGTTTTCTTGGTTATGTGTTGAAGGATGGATACAGCTGGATGTAGGATTTGCTAGCTTTGGGTGAGATATTATGCTTCCCCTGTATCCCCAACACCTGATTGCATAACCGGAAAGGTTTGGGAGTTTCATAAGTGGGAATTCTTGTAGCTCTAGTTCTTCTTCCGCGGATATTTGGTTTGTGATTGGGTAATCCTCACCAAGTATTTGTTCTTGTCCGTACCTTGTTGTTTTATTCTTCTACCTCTATCTAAGTGTCTAATTTATGGAAGTGTGACCATTTCGATTGGAATGCATTCGTTCATTTTGTTCGGATGTGAAGACTATATGTGCAATTTCGATCCATTTGATTCAGCTTAAATATTTGTCTGTCAAGATGCTAATGGATGTCACCCTCTTCAGGATGGCTCCTGCTAAGGGTCAGAATCAGAATCAGGATCCGTCACCACCACCTCCACCTCCGGAGGCATGGCAAGCTGTGATGGCCGCTACCAATGCAAACACGCAGCTAATCATGCAAATTCTACAAGAGCGCAACCAAGGGAACCAAGGCCATGGCAACAATCAGAATCAGTTTGCTACAATCAACCAGTTCCTCGCTAACCAGCCAAAGACCTTCAGCAACTGTGTCGAGGCCTCAGACGCTGATGATTGGCTCGTGGATACCTGCAAGCATTTCAAGTGCAGCAACGTCAGGCCTGAGGACTTTGTCAAGTTTTCCTCCTTCCAACTCAAAGACCAAGCTGCAGAATGGTTTCAACGGTACAAAGATTCCAGAGGAGGCCGTGTGATTACCTGGGATGAATTCCGTCAAGACTTCAAAGCTCATCACATTCCTCAGTGTTGTTGAAAGCAAGCGTGAGGAATTCCGCAACTTGAAGCAAGGCAGCTTGTCTGTTTACCAGTATAACATTATGTTCCAGAGGCTTGCTCGTTTCACCGAGCAGGACGCCCCTGACGAGAAGAGCATGATTTATCAGTTCAGGGGTGGCCTCAGAGAAGATCTCCAACTAGCTCTCATCCTTTTTGAGCCGAAGAAGTATGATGAGTTCTACAATATGGCAATGAAGCAAGAGACTGCTCAACTCAAGTGCGATGCTTCCAAGAAGCGAGTCAGAGATGCAACTCCTTCTTCCTCAACTCAAGTTTCTAAGCAGCAAAAGTATTGGCTGCCTCCTCCTCCGTTCCGTCAGCCTTATCAGCAGAAGAGCAAAGCTAGCAATGTATCTTCCCACCCACCCCACCCAGGCTTTCAGAACAAGACTTCGTCTCAAGCTCCAAGATCAAGTGCTTCGTATCACCGTCCGCTCTCGGAGGTCAAGTGCAACAAGTGTCAGCAGAAGGGTCACTCTGCCAACAAATGCTTCAATCAGAGGCATCTTCCTCCTCCTCCTGTGAGATCTACCAGTACCGCAGTGGTCAAGCATAACCCCAAGCACGCCAAGGTCAACTTGTTGAACGCAGCTCAGGCAGAGGACTCGCCAGATGTGATCATGGGTAACCTTCCTGTTAACGATGTTCCTGCAAAAGTTCTTTTTGACACTGGTGCATCGCTTTCTTTTATTTCTACACCTTTGTTGCCAAGCATGATTTTGTGACCGAAAAGATTCCTTTCCCGTTGAAGATTGTGTCCCCAGGCAAGCAAATGACATCTAACAATTGCGTCCCGAATGTTACTATCACGTTGGGCGACTATAAGTTTCTATCCTCTCAAGTGGTCCTTGGTAACTCGGATATTGATCTTATTCTCGGAATGGATTGGCTTTCTAAGCACAAGGCTCAGCTTGATTGTGCTACCAGGCAGATTCAATTGCCTCATTCGTCTGAGGATATAATCGTCTTTGCCGCTCGGGATAATACCATCCATCTATTTTTCTCTCAATGAGAAGGGCGAGCTGGATGCCATTTCTCAGAACCCAGTCATTTGCGAATATCAAGACGTCTTTCCAGAAGAGCTTCCAGGAATGCCACCACACCGGCCAGTTGAATTCGTCATCAATCTTGAGCCTGGCACGGAACCTGTTTGCAAACATCCTTACAAGCTTGGACCTGAAGAGTTGAAGGAACTGAAGAAGCAACTCGATATTCAAGAGCATATGGGTCTCATCCAACCTAGTTCTTCTCCATGGGGTTGTGGAGTTCTTTTTGTGAAGAAGAAGGATGGAACGGACCGACTTTGTGTCGACTACCGTCCATTGAACAAGAATACCATAAAGAACAAGTACCCACTTCTCAACATCAATGAGCTATTTGAACAACTCAAAGGTGCTCAAGTATTCTCCAAGCTTGATCTCTGCATGGGCTATCATCAGATTCACATTCGTGAAGAAGATATCCCTAAGACAGCATTCAGAACAAGCTATGGTTCATATCAATACATTGTCATGTCATTCGGCCTCGTCAATGCTCCGCCAACATTCTCTCGCATGATGAGTTTCATCTTCAACGCCTACACAAATGACTCTGTCTTGGTCTACCTCGATGACATTTTGGTCTTTTCCAAGAACAAGGAGGATCATGCCAAGCGCTTGCGTTTGGTGCTGGATAAGCTCAGAGAACATCAGTTATACGCAAAGTTTTCAAAGTGCGAGTTTTGGCTCGATGAGGTTCTCTACCTTGGGCATATAATCTCTGCCAAGGGCATAGCGGTGAATCCTGAGAAGGTGTCTGCAATTGTGAATTGGGAACCACCTCAGAACGTGAAGCAACTCCGCAGCTTCCTTGGTCTTCCAAGCTATTGTCGAAGGTTCGTTGAGAACTTCTCTAAGATTGCGAAGCCTCTTTCCAACCTTCTCCAGAAGCACGTGAAGTACGTTTGGTCGCCTGAATGTGACATCGCTTTCAACACCCTGAAAGACAAATTAGTCACTGCTCCAGTTCTGACACCTCCTGATGAATCCAAACCGTTCGAGGTCTTCTGTGATGCTTCCCTTCAAGGTCTTGCTACAGTGTTGATGCAAGAGAAGAAAGTTGTGGCTTATACCTCTCTCCAGTTGAAGCCCAACGAAAAGAACTACCCCACTCATGACCTCGAGTTCGCGGCAGTTGTTCATGCTCTTTTAACTTGGAGACATCTCTTATTGGGAAGAAAAGTGGACATCTTCACTGACCACAAGAGTCTCAAGTACATCTTCACTCAGCCTAATCTCAACCTCAGGCAGACTCGTTGGTCGAAATGATTCAAGAGTATAATCCGAGCATCGAATATACTCCAGGCAAGGCCAATGTAATTGCGGACGCATTGAGCAGGAAGGCCTACTGCAACAGTTTGATTCTCAAGCCTTACCAACCCGAGCTTTGTGAAGCTTTCCGCAAACTCAATCTGCAAGTTTTTCCTCAAGGTTTCCTCGCCAACCTCCAAGTCTCTCCTACTTTGGAAGATCAGATTCGTGAGGCTCAACTTCTTGATGCTATGGTGAAGAAGGTGAAGATTGGGATTGCCAAGAGTCAACCAAAGTACAAGTGCTATCGCCTTGATGACAAGGATACTCTATTCTTTGAGGATCGCATTGTTGGGCCTAAAGGTGATCTTCGTAAAGCCATTATGAACGAGGCTCACAGTTCACTCCTCTCTATCCACCTTGGAAGTACAAAGATGTACCATGATCTCAAGCAGTCGTATTGGTGGACTCGAATGAAGCACGAGATTGCTCAGTTCGTGAATGAATGTGATGTCTGCAGAAGAGTGAAGGCAGAACACCGATGACCAGCTGGTCTCCTCCAACCACTTGCCATTCCAGAATGGAAGTTTGACCACATTGAGATGGAATTCGTGACTGGATTTCCAAAGTCCAAGCATGGCAATGATGCTATCTTCGTTGTCATCGACAAACTCACTAAAGTGGCTCATTTCCTTCCTATCAAAGAATCTATCACAACAGATCAATTGGCAGAGCTATATACCTCCAGGATTGTCTCCCTGCACGGCATTCCGCAGTTGATATCTTCTGATCGTGGCAGCATCTTCACCTCGAAGTTTTGGGATTCTTTTCAGAAGGCCATGGGCACCAACATTCGCTTCAGCACAGCTTTTCATCCTCAAACTAGTGTCCAAGTCGAGCGAGTCAATCAAATTCTCAAAGATATGCTCAGGGCTTGCGTCATCTCTTTCGGTATGAAGTGGGAAGATTGTCTTTCGTATGCTGAGTTCTCCTACAACAACAACTTCCAAGCGGGTTCGGGCAAGGCCCCATTTGAGATTCTCTATGGCAGGAAGTGTCGTACTCCTCTTAACTGGTCAGAGACTGGTGAACGCCAATTTTCTTGGCAATGACTTGATCACAGAGGCAGAAGAGATGTGCAAAGTCATTCGTGATAATCTCAAAGCCGCGCAATCGCGCCAGAAGAGTTACTATGATAGCAAGAATTGGGACTTGGTTTTCGAGATCAGAGACCATGTCTACCTCCGCGTCTCCCCAATGAAAGGTACTCATCGCTTCGGTATCAAAGGGAAGCTTGCCCCTAGATACGTGGGTCCTTTCAAGATCGTCAGCAAGAGAGGCGATCTCACCTATCAACTTGAGCTTCCCTCCAACTTTGCAAACGTGCACGACGTGTTTCACGTGTCTCAACTCCGCAAGTGCTTTCAAGACTCGTGACCGCACCGTCAACTTTGAAGACATTGATCTCCAAGAAGACCTGTCTTATCGTGAGCACCCAGTTGCTATTCTTGAAGAAACTGAGCGCAAGACTCGCAACGAGTCTATCAAATTCCTCAAAGTCAAGTGGTCACATCATTCTGACCGTGAAGCCACCTGGGAACGCGAGGATCACCTCCGTTCTGAGTACCCAGAGTTTTTCCAGTCCTAGATCTCGGGACGAGATCCTTTCGTAGTGGTGGAGTGTTGTAACACCCCAGATGTAATTTACCTTATTTGTACTCCAACTCTTGCCGTTTCCGGCACTAAGTTATTTTATTTCCTCGTTGTCGGGTTTTTGCCTTTGTGTGTTTTGTCTTTGTCATGCATCTCATATCATATCATCATGTGCATTGCATTTGCATACATGTTCGTATCATGCATCCGAGCATTTTCCCCGTTGTCCGTTTTGCATTCCGGTGCTCCTATGTCCTCCGGTGCCCTTTCTACCTCTTTTCGTGTGTGGGGGTTAAACGTTTTCGGATTGGACCAAGACTTGTCATGCGGCCTTGGTTTACTAACGGTAGACCGCCTATCAAGTTTCGTACCATTTGGACTTCGTTTGATACTCCAACGGTTAACCGAGGGACCGAAAAGGCCTCGTGTGTGTTGCAGCCCAACACCCTTCCAAAGTGGCCCAAAACCCACAAAAAACCCCTCCATCACCTAGGCCGTTTGATGCGGAGCATCCTAAGGTCATCCCCATGGACCTACCATTGTCTCATCAAGTGCCTAGTGGACCCATGACTCCATCACGTGCAAGAGCTCTTGAAACCGAGGTGACATATCTCCTCTCACAATTCCAGTTCGATGCACATGAAGCATGGCTACTACCTCATATGGACACTTTGTGCATACTCAGGTACCATGGAGAAGCTAAGGAGCAAGGACAAGAAGAAGAGGAAGATGGACGAGAAGACGGAGAAGAAGGAGGGCTGAAGCAAAAGTCCCAGCCACCGGATGACCGGCCGGGACCGGACGTCCGGCGCCTGAAGCATCAGCCGAGCCCCAGCGAGCGGACGTCCGGTCCAGACCGGACGACCGGTGCCCCTGCACCCGAAGCAAATGAGGGACGTCCGGTCCGAACCAGACGACCGGCACACCTGCATCCGAACCAACATCAGCGGAAGCCCGATGTTTTCGGACGTCCGCCACCCCCATCACAGAGCAGAACCAGCGGACGTCCGTAGGACATCGGACGACCGGCCGTTCCTGAGACACCGGACGACCGGCCACCAGCGGACGTCCGGTACCTGGCTGCATCCAGATTCGGGCCTGAGGCCCATGTACCCCTACTTTCACCCCCATTTGCACTCAGACTATAAATAGACCTCTCCCACCTCCTTTCTAGGGTTAGCAAATGTTTAGCTCATATTTGTGAGAGAGCTTTGCTCATCCACTTGGTTACCTTCTCCTCGGAGAATCGAGCCTCCACCAGAGAAGATCCCCCAAGCGGATTCAAGCCCCCTTTACGGGAAGATCCCCTTGTGGATTCAAGACCTCCTCACGGAGAAGAACCGGTTACCGTGTATCATCCCTAGTTATCCGTGGATTCGTGTATCGTTCTATGTACTCGAGGATCTAGCCCATGTGTGACTTATTCGTGTCGATTTAGTGATTTCCTCTTGTGTTTTCCTTCCGTTCTTCCCCATGTTCTTCGTGATTTCAACGGGATCCGCTCCTTTCGTGAAAGATCGGGCGATTAGGGTCTCTACCCTACATCATCTTGGTATCTAGAGCAAGGTTGATCACGATTTCGGAGCCCCCCTCTTTGTTTTCTAGCTTGATTTTGTTGTTTTTCGTCCTAATCCGAAAATCCCCACAAAAATAGCCCCAAAAAATTTTATTGTGTTTTGTGAGTTTTAATGATGTTTTGTTGGTTTTGATCCGTGAATTTGTTGTGTTGCAAGTGGATCTAGCCATCCCCCACCATCTCCACCTCGAAATCCATCCAAAATCCATGAAATAATGTCAATTTTGACCCCGACCCACCAGACGACCGCAACTTACCGGACGTCCGGAACCGCAGGAACCACCGGACGTCCGACCTTACCGGACGACCGAAACCTCTAAACTGAGCTGAAATTAGCGGATTTCTGACCCTACCAGACGTCCGGCGACCGGACATCCATCCATTTCCGGACGACTGCTACTCTAAAAACTAATTTCGCTCAAATTTTTGTTTAGGCTTCCACCACATCTTCCGCTACACCACCACCGACTTCTGCAAACCTTTCCAATATCCCAACCCACACCACCACTTACCCGCTACCTACTCCAACACAATTGCTACTTTGAGGTTTGAGAATTTGAGTTGCGGTACTGTATCCTTTCGTGTTTCGGCTATCTAAGTACGGTTCGACATCAACATCACCGCCGCTCATTTTCGCCACGGACACGTCATCAACAATGACCACGTCGACTACGACTTGGTATTCGTGCCACCATTTTGACACCATACCAGAAGCAAGACCGGTAACCTCATCTTGGTATTGGACATATCACTCTTGCCATTACATTGATAGCCATCATAGCCTTACTCCTTTGCGTTGCTTACCCATCGAGACTAGCCATTGAGTATTGCCGGCAACGACACTTGTGCACATTAGTGATCATACTTCCCATAGCATACATACATACATCATTGTTGCCTATATTGGTATCATCTCTTGTGTCACAAAGTTGTCACCGCATACTCACTTGCTATCTTGGTTCGTCACGCATTGCATGAGAAAAGAGCTCAAACATCAAAGAGCCAAACAAGCTTTTAAGCAAAGAGGAAAGATAAGCAAAGAGCTTTTAAGCAAGAACCATAGCATCATACAACATTAAGATTGTCATACTCGATCATCTTGGATCATATCATAGCAACACCTTACATATAACATATTTGGGATAGAAGTCGTTGCATTTTTGCTAAGTAGGTTGTGCGCAAGTTCTTGTATCCGACTATCGTGCAATCGTGCTAGCGTCTCTCTAGTGTTGTGCAATAAGAGCATTTTTGTGGATTCCACATTTTGGCTCACCCTTGGTTGCACAACCCCACTTATCTTTTTTGCACGTGTGTTTCTGTGTACCTTATATGCTTGGTCTACTTGTTACATTGCATCTTGCGAATCTTCTCCAACATTATTGAATCTTGCTTACATTCACATTAAAAATTGTGCCACCATCCTAACCAAGCTCTACCATAAGCTTTTACTTGTGTAGGTGTGAGAAACCGACGAGAATTCGTACCAATTGGGCTATTTCCTTGTCCTACATTGGAGTGATCATCGGTTCACTTTCAACTTAGGTCAAGGTACATTTGGTATTCATTCTTCTCTTTCTACCACTCACATTTGTCTTGGAATGATGGATAGGCCAAGTACTTCTACCAACCCACTCTTCATGGAGCAAGACGACGACATGAACTCCTTCGTCACCAAGAGTCACCTCTTTGGTGCACAACGTGCTTTGCATCAAGAGCAACAAGCTATGAGTGAACGCATCGACAACCTTGCCGCCGACTTGCGACTTTCCAAGCAACGTACAAGGGACTACTTCGACCACAAGCTCGACGATCACAAGCAAGAGAATGACACAAGGATGGACGAGATTCGCGCTTTGTTGCTCAACCGCTCTTCTTCCACTTCAAGAAGGAGCCGTTCAAGTCGCCATTCCGACTTTACCCTCTCCGGCTCAAGTACACCGTCTTCAAACACTCCTCGATGTGCCGCGCGCAACGAGCGTCAAGCAAACCTCAATCCACTTCGAGACACCGACACGCAAGAACATTGACGACGTCAAACCGAAGAAGCCTTTGCGCTAGCTCGAGAACGGCAACAACAATGCCAACATGAAGAGGAAGAACGTGCGTGTCTCCACCAACTTGCACAAGATGCCGAGACACAACATCAAGAACAACAACTCAGTGATGCTCAAGCTCTTGCGGCACAACAAGCTCTACGCGATTCGAGTCGAGCCGTTGCCGACTGAGGCCGACAAGCCCGTGAACAAGAGGAAGCACTTCGCGAAGAAATTCACGAACGACAATTTCAAGCTCGCATGCATCGTCTAGTTCCTCCTCGAGCTCGACGAGCTCCTCCACAAGCTCGCCAAGACCATCAAGTTCATCAAGAGAATGAAGTCAATGGAAATCCTCCGCGACAAGAGCAACACGAGGTTGACAACCATCCACGTCAAGAGCACCATGAGTTGAACAGTCATCTACAACATGGGCGTCATCATCCCCGACCCCAACACAATGAAGAGCAACACTACGGCAAGCTCAAGTTCACCATGCCCAAGTTCAACTGAAGCAACGATCCCGAAGAATACCTTTCATGGGCATTGAAAATTGACAAGATCTTCCGTTTGCACAACTATGAAGAAGAGAAGAAGATCGCGATGGCATCCCTTGAGTTCCAAGACTATGTCCTCATTTGGTGGGAACAAATCATAGAGCGCCGCGAGGCAAGAGGTGAACCACCCATCACTACTTGGGCACAAATGAAGGATGTCATGAGAGCACGCTTCGTGCCTAACTACTACAACCGCGACCTCTTCAAGAAACTCCAACAACTCAAGCAAGGAACCAAGAGCGTTGAAGAATACTACAAGGAGATGGAGATTGCAATGATAAGAGCCAATGTGACGGAAGATGATGAGCAAACAATGGCATGTTTCTTGAATGGACTCAATCATCCTATCAAGAAGATCACTGACTTCCAACCATACTCAAATCTCATCGAGCTAGTGCACCAAGCTACCAAAGCGGAACGCCAAGTGCAAGATGATTTCAAGTATGCCAAG
This sequence comes from Triticum dicoccoides, assembly GCF_002162155.2. Lineage (NCBI taxonomy): Eukaryota > Viridiplantae > Streptophyta > Magnoliopsida > Poales > Poaceae > Triticum > Triticum dicoccoides. The sequence goes on along the minus strand of NC_041390.1, from coordinate 298,060,783 downwards.
TTCTCACCCAAGTCCTACGGCTTCTCCAATAACCAAGATTCAACGACTCCAACACCGACTACAAGACCCTATACTTCCAACATCGACAAGTCGACTTCCAAGAAAGCTTCGCCAACTACAAGCAATCCTAATATGAGCAACTTCAAGCCGAGAGCTTCATCATCATCCACCCCTACCGATGAGACCGTCAAGACGAGTTCCCTCAAGTGTTTCACTTGCGGCGGCCGAGGCCACAAGTCCTATGAGTGCACCGACAAGTGCACCATGATCTTCAACGACGATGGGACTTATGATTCCATGAGTGAAGGAGAAATGGAATCCCTTGAGCAATTCGCCATGCATTGCCAAGTGAACAATGAAGACGAACAAGTCTTTTGTGATGAAGACTCAAGCCCCGCACTTGTTGTCTCCAAAGTCTTGACTCTCCAACATCACCAAGAAGAAGACCAACGATGCCACATATTCCACACCAAGGCCGGCATCAATGGACGATCCGTCAAGGTCATCATAGATGGAGGGAGTTGTCACAATCTCGCAAGTGAAGAACTTTGCTCCAAGCTCCAATTGCCCAAGACGAAGCACCCACATCCATACAAAGTGCAATGGCTTAGTGACTCCGGCACTATCCAAGTCGAGCACCGAGTACAAGTCTCCTTCAAAATCGGCGCCTACGAAGACACCTTGGAGTGCGACGTCATCCCAATGACCGTTTGTAATCTTCTCCTTGGACGGCCATGGCAATTCGATAGAGAAGTCGTCCACAATGGGCGTACAAACCACTATAGCTTCAAGATGCAAGGAAAGGAGTTTATGTTACGCCCTATGTCTCCATGCCAAGTGATTGCCGATAAGCAAGCTACCCATCGTGGAGAGAATGGTGAGAGAGTGAGCCACCAAAAAGAGAGTGAGCGCCACAAGCCCAAATTGAGTGCCTCCATGATGAGCGAAAACAAGAACCTAGTTCTATTTGCCACCAAACGTGAGATGAGAGAAGTGTGTGAGAACCCATCTAGTGTCCTACACTACGTCCTCATGTGCAAGGACAATGCACCACAAACTAACACTTCTCACACTCTTCCTCTAGTGTTGTCTTCTCTTTTGCAGGAATTTCAAGATGTTTCCCCCGATGAGCTACCTCCGGGACTACCTCCATTACGAGGCATTGAGCACCGCATCGACCTCATCCCCGGAGCACCACTTCCGAACAAAGCTCCCTACGGTGTCAACCCCGAAGAAACCAAAGAAATTCAAAGGCAAGTAAAGCATCTCATAGACCATGGACATGTGCGTGAAAGTTTGAGCCCTTGTGTCGTACCGGTCATTCTTGTGCCAAAACATGACGGTAGCTTTAGCATGTGCTCCGATTGTAGACCTATCAATGCTATCACCGTTCGTTATAGGTATCCCATTCCACGCCTAGATGATATGCTAGATGAGCTTAGTGGTGCCACTATATTTTCCAAAATTGATCTTAAGAGTGGTTACTATCAAATCCACATACAAGAGGGCGATGAATGGAAAACCGCCTTCAAAACCAAGTTTGGTTTGTATGAATGGTTATTCATGCCTATGGGTCTCTCGGAAGCACCGGGCACTTTTATGCGCCTTATGAATCATGTCTTTCGCCCTTACATTGGTATATTTGTTGTGGTTTACTTCGATGACATTTTTGTGTTTAGCAAATCTATCAAAGAGCATGTCACCCATGTCCGCACCATCTTGCAAACTCTTAGGAAAGAGCGTCTCTATGCTAATATGGAGAAATGACTTTTTGGTGTTCATAAGCTCGTTTTCTTGGGTTTTGTTGTCTCTTCTAAGGGTGTTCATGTAGATGAGTCCAAGATCAATGCTATTAAGACTTGGCCGCAACCAACCAACTTACATCAATTGCGTAGTTTCCTTGGTCTTGCGGGTTTCTATCGTCGCTTTGTGAAGGATTTTAGCACCATTGCTTCGCCTTTGCATGCTTTGAGCAAGAAGAATGCGCCGTTTGTTTGGGGACCATCCCAAGATACCGCATTCAATGAGCTGAAGAATTTGCTTACTCATGCTCTTGTGCTTGCTTTACCCAACTTCGACAAGCCTTTTGAGATTCATTGTGATGCTAGCAGTAATGGCATAGGAGGTGTGTTAATGCAAGAGAAGCGCCCCATAGCTTACTTTAGTGAGAAACTTTCCGAAGCGCAACTCAACTATCCCATCTATGACAAAGAGCTATATGCTTTAGTCCGCGTATTACATGAATGGGAACATTACCTTCGTCCCCATGAGTTTATCATTCATACCGATCATGAGACTCTCAAGTATCTTAAGGGTCAAACTAAGTTGAAAAAGCGTCATGCTAAATGGAGTGAATTCATTGAGTCTTTTCCCTATATCATCAAGTACATCAAGGGTAAAGAAAACATCGTAGCGGATGCTCTTTCCCGCATATGCATGCTAGTCACGCAACTTGAGTTAGATGTCATTGGCTTCGAGCATATCAAAGAATTGTATGAGCATGATGAAACTTTTGCCATTCCTTATGCCAAGTGTTTGTCGAATACATCTTGGGAACGATATTACATCAAAGACGGCTATCTTATGAGAGCTAACAAACTTTGCATCCCCAAGTCATCCCTTCATTTGTTTCTTTTGCAGGAATCACATGGAGGAGGCTTAATGGGACATTTCGGATGCGACAAGATGTTCGCCACGCTCTCGAAGAGTTACTTTTGGCCAAAGATGTTTCGAGACGTCAATCGTTTCACCAACCGATGTTCGACATGCCACAAAGCTAAGTCCAAAGCTCAATCTCATGGCCTCTATATGCCTCTAATGATTCCATACCAACCATGGGAAGACATTAGCATGGACTTTGTACTTGGTTTGCCTAGGACTCGCAATGGGAAAGATTCTATATTTGTCGTTGTGGACCGTTTCTCAAAAATGGCACATTTTATTCCTTGTAACACGATAGACGATGCTTCACATGTGGCTAATCTCTTTTGTAGGGAAATATGGCGTCTACATGGTCTGCCGAAGACTATCGTCTCGGACCGCGACGTCAAGTTCTTGAGTTACTTTTGGAAGACCTTATGCGCCAAGCTCGGAATCAAGCTTCTATTCTCCACGGCCTATCATCCACAAACCGACGGCCAAACGGAGGTGACAAACCGCCCGCTCTCCACCCTTCTTCACGTGCTAATCAAGAAGAACATCAAGGAGTGGGAGGAGTGCTTACCCATCGCCGAGTACGCCTACAACCGTGTAAGACATTCGACTACCGGCAAGTCCCCCTTCGAGGTTGTCTACGGTTTCAACCCTTTGTCCCCATTGGACATCCTACCCCTACCACTCCACGAGCGCACAAACATGGACGCGAGTGACTGAGTCAACCACCTCAAGAAGATGCATGAAGATACAAGGCACACCATTGAGCTCCAAGTACAACGACTCACGACCAAGCTCAACGTCAACAAGAATCACATGATATTCAAGATTGGAGATCTTGTGTGGCTTCACCTTCGCAAGGAACGCTTCCCCAATGAACGCAAGTCCAAGCTACTACCACGAGCCGATGGACCAATCAAGGTGCTTGCACGCTACAACAACAACGCATACAAGATCGACATCCCACGTGACAAGTACTCCGTGAGCGACATCTTCAACGTCAAAGATCTCTCCTCGTACCATGCTGATGAGGATTTCGATCCGAGGTCGGATCTTCCCCAAGGGTGGGGAGATGATGTGGAGCATCCTAAGGTCATCCCCATGGACCTACCATCGTCTCATCAAGTGCCTAGTGGACCCATGACTCGATCACGTGCAAGAGCTCTTGAAACCGAGGTGACATCTCTCCTCTCACAATTCCACTTCGATGCACATGAAGCATGGCTACTACCTCATATGGACACTTTGTGCATACTCAGGTACCATGGAGAAGCTAAGGAGCAAGGACAAGAAGAAGAGGAAGATGGACGAGAAGACGGAGAAGAAGGAGGGCTGAAGGAAAAGTCCCAGCCACCGCACGACCGGCCGGGACCGGACGTCCCGCGCGTGAAGCATCAGCCGAGCCCCAGCGAGCGGACGTCCGGTCCAGACCGGGCGACCGGTGCCCCTACACCCGAAGCAAACGAGCGGAAGTCCGGTCCGGACCGGACAACCGGCGCACTTGCATCCGAACCAACATCAGCGGAAGCCCGACGTTTCCGGACGTCCGGCACCCCCATCACAGAGCAAAACCAGCGGACGCCCGGAGGACACTGGACGATCGGCCGTTCCTGAGACACCGGACGACCGGCCACCAGCGGACGTCCGGTACCTGGTTGCGTCCAGATTCGGGCCCGAGGCCCATGTACCCCTACTTTCACCCCCATTTCCACTTAGACTATAAATAGACCTCTCCCACCTCCCTTCTAGCGTTAGCAAATGTTTAGCTCATATTTGTGAGAGAGCTTTGCTCATCCACTTGGTGACCTTCTCCTCGGAGATTCGAGCCTCCACCGGAGAAGATCCCCCAAGCGGATTCAAGCCCCCTTTACGGGAAGATCCCCTTATGGATTCAAGACCTCCTCATGGAGAAGAACCGGTTACTGTGTATTGTCCCTAGTTGTCCGTGGATTCGTGTATCGTTCTATGTACTCAAGGATCTAGCCCATGTGTGACTTATTCGTGTCGATTTAGTGATTTCCTCTTGTGTTTTCCTTCCATTCTTCCCCATGTTCTTCATGATTTCCCCGGGATCTGCTCCTTTTGTGAAAGATCGGGTGATTAGGGTCTCTACCCTACATCACCGTTCGATCACGATCACGTGGCCGCAAACCGCACCTCATTTGGAGCTTCCTAGCTCCCCCTACCTATAAATCTAGCCCTCCCACGAAATTTTCGGGTCATTTCTACCCTAGACCTAGCTCCTCCTCCTTCCGCCACGCCGGACGTGTCCGGTCCGGCCGGACAAAGCAGCCACCTACGTCCAATTGGAAGGCGCCACGTGGCACCGCCCAGTCTCCTCCGCCGCGGCCCACCGCAGCCCGTGGCCGACCCTCCCGGCCCGCGACCGCGCCCTGCGCCCGCGCCGCTTCCTCCCTCGTTGCGCCGCCCGAGCCTGCCGGCGCCGCCCAGCCCGCTCGTCGCCGACACCGACCTCGCCGACCCCGTTGCCTCACTCCGTCGCCGATGCCGCGCCTCGCCGTCACCAACTCCGGTGCCGACTCCGGCCACCGTCCCCCGCATGAGCCGCACCCCCACCTCGCCTCTCCGGTCGACTCAGGCGAAGCTCTCCAGTGAACATCATTTTCCGCGCCAGCGAGATCCAGATCCATTTTGCCTCGGTTGACTTTTTCGTCCCTAACCCTATTTATTTTTCATTCTTTGACATGCCATAACTTCCTCATCGTAGCTCCGATTCGTGCGTGTAGCATATCAAAATGTTCGTCTCGACGAGTACATCATTTCATCTCATTGCATCATTTTCTTTTGAGCTCATCTTGATGCCCAAAATGCTGTTGAAGGAGGGCTATGTGATGATAATTTCAGATCTGTTTCAGCAAATGCCCTTTTGTCATTTTTGCCATGATTAATATGTGCATGCTATGATCCTGAGGTCTACATGTGTTTTGATGTATGCCATGCCATCTTTACAGGGGTGTATGCCATGTATTTTTGTGATATTTGTGGTGACTAGCACAAGCATGCAAAGTAGCTTACTCAATGATGCTGATTTCAGGGACATAGAATTTCACTAAGTCCTTGCCATGTCATTATTTTTATGCCATATGTTCATGTTGTTTCCTAGTGATCGGTGCCTCTTTTGAGCATGATCAGTAAGGATGTTTTGTATATAATGTTGTGCTCTATCTATCTATGTCTTTGTTTGCAATTATGGAGCACCCTAGCTTGAGTTAATCGAGCTCTACTTTTGCTATAAAATGTTCCTGGCAGATTGTTAACATGTTTAGCGATTTTGCCGAGCTTGTTGTAGTTGATCCGTGCATGCTATGTTGTTGTTCTTGCCATGTCTAGCTTCTATGCCATGTCTATTTGATGGGTGTATGCTTAGCTTGTAATGCAATGCCTCGTAGTGAGTGCATCGAGCTCGTAAACATGCCTACTCGTTATCATGCTTGCAATTGTATTTTCTGATCCCTTTGACTCATGGTCACTAAGGGACTTTTGTTATATGCTTAGAGTAGCTTCATACCATGCCTTGATTTGCCATGATATGTTCATGTAGCATATATTTATCATGCTCTAAACATTGCTTCCTGACTATAAAGTCCTGACTTGCTGTTAATTTCACTAAGTCTGAAACCAGTAATCTTTTGCACTTTTGCCATGCTTGTTTGAACCTGTTATTGGGTGAATTAGCCGTAGCTCAATGTTCATCTTTTGTCAAGAATCATGAGAGGATCCATGCCATGTATTTTGTTGTCATGTTTGAGTGCAGTAGCTTATTTATCTTGATGCATTTAGAAGGCTACTTGCTGTTTATCGCAGATCGGTGCCATATTTGTTTTGCTTGCCATTTCCAAACCGTGCATCCGAATCCGGTGATCTTTATATCGATTTCAACCAAAATCAACTCCTCTTTCCAGTGGAGATCTTGGTTTTCCAAGTTGAGGCCAGGTTCAATCATTACTTGCCAAATCTTTCATATGCATCACATATCGCATCCCGCATATCATACCATGTTTGCATCATGTTGCTTGAGCATTGCACGTGGTTGATTGTGTTCCTTTTGCTTGTTGTTCTTGCTTGGATAGAGCCGGGAGACGAGTACGTGAACGAGGAGCCCGTTGAGTACGCTTTCGAGGATCAAGTCAACTTTGAGAACTTTGCAGGCAATATGACCATACCCTCGAAATCACATCTATCTTTGCTTGCTAGATGCTCGCTCTTTTGCTATGCCTATGCTATGATACCCACCACTTTCTTATCATGCCTCCCAGATTGCCATGTCAAATCTCTAACCCACCTTGTCCTAGCAAACCGTTGTTTGGCTATGTTACCGCTTTGCTCAGCCTCTCTTATAGCACTGCTAGTTGCAGGTGAAGTTTGGAGATTGTTCCTTGTTGGAACTTGTTTATTGTTGGGATATCACCATATTATCTTGTTTATCTTAATGCACATATATACTTGGTAAAGGGTGGAAGGCTCGGACTTATGGCTAGTGTTTTGTTCCACTCTTGCCACCCTAGTTTCCGTCATATCGGTGTTATGTTCCCGGATTTTGCGTTCCTTACACGGTTGGGTTATAATGGGAACCCCTTGACAGTTCGCCTTGAATAAAACTCCTCCAGCAATGCCCAACCTTGGTTTTACCATTCGCCACCTAGCCTCTTTTTCCCTTGGGTTTCTGGAGCCCAAGGGTCATCTTTATTAACCCCCCCCCCCGGGCCAGTGCTCCTCTAAGTGTTGGTCCACCTTGTCAGCCGCCGGTGGCCACCAGGGGCAACTCTGGGTTGGCCTACCAGAAGTTTGGACAATCCGAGTGTGCCCTGAGAATGAGATATGTGCAGCTCCTATCGGGATTTGTCGGCACATTCGGGCGGTGTTGCTGGACTTGTTTACCATTGTCGAGGATGTCTTGTAACCAGGATGCCGAGTCTGATCGTATTGTCTTGGGAGAAGGAATATCCTTTGTTGACCGTGAGAGCTTGTGATGGGCTAAGTTGGGACTCCCCTGCAGGGATTTGAACTTTCGAAAGCCGTGCCTGCGATTATGGGCAGATGGGAATTTGTTAATGTTCGGTTGTAGATAACCTGAAACTGAACTTAATTAAAATGCACCAACTACGTGTGTAACCATGATGGTCTCTTCTCGGCGGAGTCCAGGAAGTGAACACGGTGTTGGAGTAATGCTTGACGTAGGTTGTTCTAGGATCACTTCTTGATCATAGTTGTTCGACCATGCTTTTGTCTTCTCTTCTCGCTCTCTTTTGCGAATATGTTAGCCACCATATATGCTAGTCGCTTGCTGCAGCTCCACATCATACCTTTACCCTTCCTATAAGCTTAAATAGTCTTGATCGCGAGGGTGTGAGATTGCTGAGTCCCCGTGACTCACATATTACTTCCAAAACCAGATGCAGGGACCGATGATACCGTTCCAGATGATATGACCGAGCTCAAGTGGGAGTTCGATGAAGACTCTCGTCGTTACTACGTGTCTTTCCCAGATGATTAGTAGTGGTGCCCAGTTGGGGCGATCGGGGACTATGTTGCATTTGGGGTTTATCTTCATTTTTGTTCCGTAGTCAGACTTTGAGTGTATTGGATGAATGTCATGACTTATTTATGTATTTGTGTGACATGGCGAGTGTAAGCCAACTATGTACCTCTCCCTTTATTTATTTACATGGGTTGTTGTGAAGATCACCTCACTTGCGGCATTGCTTTCAATGCGGTTATGCCTCTAAGTCGTGCTTCGACACGTGGGAGATATAGCCGCATCGAGGGCGTGACAAGTTGGTAATCAGACCCTTCCCCGACGTTAGGAGCCCCCTGCTTGATCGAATCGCTGGTGTTGTTGAGTCTAGAAAAAATGTTTTGAGTCATTTAGGATTATATATATCGGAGATTTAGGAATTCTTTTTACTCCTCGGTCCCTTCGTCGCTCTGGTGAGGCATCCTGACGTAGAGTTTTGACTCTTCTCTTCTCAAATTTCACTAAAAAAATTTGGATCACGCGGGTATCTTGGAATCATTCCGATGGTTTTGTGACGAGAACATTGTTCTTGGTGCCTCCTGACATTTTGGGGTTGTGGCAGTGTCCCGGGGAGTTGAGCTCCGAGGTGTTGTCGTCACAATTTTATCGTTGAGATTCTTGAATACCTGAGTTTCACCGACATCGAAAATCTCTTTTATGCAGTTGTTGGTGAGATAACCTCGACGCCACCCAGTACTGGGGCGGGAGTTCGGGAGTATTGCCATAACTCGTATAACGGATGCTTTTCAAAGGTTGAGGTAAATGATTTCCGAAGTTTTCTTGGTTATGTGTTGAAGGATGGATACAGCTGGATGTAGGATTTGCTAGCTTTGGGTGAGATATTATGCTTCCCCTGTATCCCCAACACCTGATTGCATAACCGGAAAGGTTTGGGAGTTTCATAAGTGGGAATTCTTGTAGCTCTAGTTCTTCTTCCACGGATATTTGGTTTGTGATTGGGTAATCCTCACCAAGTATTTGTTCTTGTCCGTACCTTGTTGTTTTATTCTTCTACCTCTATCTAAGTGTCTTCTCAATTTATGGAAGTGTGACCATTTTGATTGGAATGCATTCATTCATTTTGTTCGGATGTGAAGACTATATGTGCAATTTCGATCCATTTGATTCAGCTTAAATATTTGTCTGTCAAGATGCTAATGGTGTCACCCTCTTCAGGATGGCTCCTGCTAAGGGTCAGAATCAGAATCAGGATCCGCCACCACCACCTCCACCTCCGGAGGCATGGCAAGCTGTGATGGCCGCTACCAATGCAAACACGTAGCTGATCATGCAAATTCTGCAAGAGCGCAACCAAGGGAACCAAGGCCATGGCAACAATCAGAATCAGTTTGCTACACTCAACCAGTTCCTCGCTAACCAGCCAAAGACCTTCAGCAACTGTGTCGAGGCCTCAGACGCTGATGATTGGCTTGTGGATACCTGCAAGCATTTCAAGTGCAGCAACGTCAGGCCTGAGGACTTTGTCAAGTTTTCCTCCTTCCAACTCAAAGACCAAGCTGCAGAATGGTTTCAACAGTACAAAGATTCCAGAGGAGGCCGTGTGATTACCTGGGATGAATTCCGTCAAGACTTCAAAGCTCATCACATTCCTCAGAGTGTTGTTGAAAGCAAGTGTGAGGAATTCCGCAACTTGAAGCAAGGCATCTTGTCTGTTTACCAGTATAACATTCTGTTCCAGAGGCTTGCTCGTTTCGCCAAGCAAGACGTCCCTGACGAGAAGAGCATGATTTATCAGTTCGGGGGTGGCCTCAGAGAAGATCTCCAACTAGCTCTCGTCCTTTTTGAGCCGAAGAAGTACGATGAGTTCTACAATATGGCAATGAAGCAAGAGACTGCTCAACTCAAGTGCGATGCTTCCAAGAAGCAAGTCAGAGATGCAACTCCTTCTTCCTCAACTCAAGTTTCTAAGCAGCAAAAGTATTGGATGCCTCCTCCTCCGTTCCGTCAGCCTTATCCGCAGAAGAGCAAAGGTAGCAATGGATCTTCGCACCCACCCAACCCAGGCTTTCAGAACAAGACTTCATCTCAAGCTCCAAGATCAAGTGCTCCGTATCACCGTCCGCTCTCGGAGGTCAAGTGCAACAAGTGTCAGCAGAAGGGTCACTATGCCAACAAATGCTTCAATCAGAGGCGTCTTCCTCTTCCTCCTCCTGTGAGATCTGCCAGTACCGCAGTGGTCAAGCATAACCCCAAACACGCCAAGGTCAACTTGTTGAATGCAGCTCAGGCAGAGGACTCGCCAGATGTGATCATGGGTAACCTTCCTGTTAACGATGTTCCTGTAGAAGTTCTTTTTGACACTGGTGCATCGTTTTCTTTTATTTCTACACCATTTGTTGCCAAGCATGATTTTGTGACCGAAAAGATTCCTTTCCCGTTGAAGATTATGTCCCCAGGCAAGCAAATGACATCTAACAATTGCGTCCCGAATGTTACTATCACGTTGGGAGACTATAAGTTTCTATCCTCTCATGTGGTCCTTGGTAACTCGGATATTGATCTTATTCTCGGAATGCATTGGCTTTCTAAGCACAAGGCTCAGCTTGATTGTGCTACCAGGCAGATTCAATTGACTCATTCGTCTGAGAATGTAATCGTCTTTGCCGCTCGGAATAATACCATCCGTCTATTTTTCTCTCAATGAGAAGGGCGAGCTGGATGCCATTTCTCAGATCCCAGTCATTTGCGAATATCAAGACGTCTTTCCAGAAGAGCTTCCAGGAATGCCACCGCACCGGCTAGTTGAATTCGTCATCGATCTTGAGCCTGGCACGGAACCTGTTTGCAAACGTCGTTACAAGCTTGGACCTGAAGAGTTGAAGGAACTGAAGAAGCAACTCGATATTCAAGAGCGTATGGGTCTCATCCGACCTAGTTCTTCTCCATGGGGTTGTGGAGTTCTTTTTGTGAAGAAGAAGGATGGAACGGACCGACTTTGTGTCGACTACCATCCATTGAACAAGAATACCATAAAGAACAAGTACCCACTTCTCAACATCAATGAGCTATTTGAACAACTCAAAGGTGCTCAAGTATTCTCCAAGCTTGATCCCCGTATGGGCTATCATCAGATTCGCATTCGTGAAGAAGATATCACTAAGACAGCATTCAGAACAAGCTATGGTTCATATCAATATATTGTCATGTCATTCGGCCTCGTCAATGCTCCGCCAACATTCTCTCACATGATGAATTTCATCTTCAATGCCTACACAAATGACTCCGTCTTGGTCTACCTCGATGACATTTTGGTCTTTCCCAAGAACAAGGAGGATCATGCCAAACACTTGCGTTTGGTGCTGGATAAGCTTAGAGAACATCAGTTATATGCGAAGTTTTCGAAGTGCGAGTTTTGGCTCGATGAGGTTCTCTACCTTGGACATATAATCTCTGCCAAGGGCGTAGCGGTGAATCCTGAGAAGGTGTCTGCAATTGTGAATTGGGAACCACCTCAGAACATGAAGCAACTCCGCAGCTTCCTTGGTCTTCCAAGCTATTGTCGAAGGTTCGTTGAGAACTTCTCTAAGATCGCGAAGCCTCTTTCCAACCTTCTCCAGAAGCACGTGAAGTACGTTTGGTCGCCTGAATGTGACATCGCTTTCAACACCCTGAAAGAGAAATTAGTCACTGCTCCAGTTCTGACACCTCCTGATGAATCCAAACCGTTCGAGGTCTTCTGTGATGCTTCCCTTCAAGGTCTTGCTGCAGTGTTGATGCAAGAGAAGAAAGTTGTGGCTTATACCTCTCTCCAGTTGAAGCCCAACGAAAAGAACTACCCCACTCATGACCTCGAGTTCGCGGCAGTTGTTCATGCTCTTTTAACTTGGAGACATCTCTTATTGGGAAGAAAAGTGGACATCTTCACTGACCACAAGAGTCTCAAGTACATCTTCACTCAGCCTAATCTCAACCTCAGGCAGACTCGTTGGTCGAAATGATTCAAGAGTATAATCCGAGCATCGAATATACTCCAGGCAAAGCCAATGTAATTGTGGACGCATTGAGCAGGAAGGCCTACTGCAACAGTTTGATTCTCAAGCCTTACCAACCCAAGCTTTGTGAAGCTTTCCGCAAACTCAATCTGCAAGTTTTTCCTCAAGGTTTCCTCGCCAACCTCCAAGTCTCTCCTACTTTGGATGATCAGATTCGTGAGGCTCAACTTCTTGATGCTATGGTGAAGAAGGTGAAGATTGGGATTGCCAAGAGTCAACCGAAGTACAAGTGCTATCGCCTTGATGACAAGGATACTCTATTCTTCGAGCATTGTTGTGCCTAAAGGTGATCTTCGTAAAGCCATTATGAACGAGGCTCACAGTTCACTCCTCTCTATCCACCCTGGAAGTACAAAGATGTACCATGATCTCAAGCAGTCGTATTGGTGGACTCGAATGAAGCATGAGATTGCTCAGTTCGTGAATGAATGTGATGTCTGCAGAAGAGTGAAGGCAGAACACCGACGACCAGCTAGTCTCCTCCAACCACTTGCCATTCCAGAATGGAAGTTTGACCACATTGAGATGGAATTCGTGACTGGATTTCCAAAGTCCAAGCGTGGCAATGATGCTATCTTCGTTGTCATCGACAAACTCACTAAAGTGGCTCATTTCCTTCCTATCAAAGAATCTATCACAATAGATCAATTGGCAGAGCTATATACCTCCCGGATTGTCTCTCTGCACGGCATTCCGTAGTTGATATCTTCAGATCGTGGCAGCATCTTCACCTTGAAGTTTTGGGATTCTTTTCAGAAGGCCATGGGCACCAACATTCGCTTCAGCACAGCTTTTCATCCTTAAACTAGTGTCCAAGTCGAGCGAGTCAATCAAATTCTCGAAGATATGCTCAGGGCTTGCGTCATCTCTTTTGGTATGAAGTGGGAAGATTGTCTTCCGTATGCCGAGTTCTCCTACAACAACAGCTTCCAAGCGAGTTCAGGCAAGGCCGCATTTGAGATTCTCTATGGTAGGAAGTGTCGTACTCCTCTTAACTGCTCAGAGACTGGTGAACGCCAACTTTGTTGGCAATGACTTGATCACAGAGGCAGAAGAGATGTGCAAAGTCATCCGTGATAATCTCAAAGCCGCGCAATCGCGCCAGAAGAGTTACTATGATAGCAAGAATCGGGACTTGGTTTTCGAGATCGGAGACCATGTCTACCTCCACGTCTCTCCAATGAAAGGTACTCATCGCTTCGGTATCAAAGGGAAGCTTGCCCCTAGATACGTGGGTCCTTTCAAGATCGTCAGCAAGAGAGGCGATCTCACCTATCAACTTGAGCTTCCCTCCAACTTTGCAAACGTGCACGACGTGTTTCACGTGTCTCAACTCCGCAAGTGCTTTCAAGACTCCTGACTGCACCATCAACTTTGAAGACATTGATCTCCAAGAAGACATGTCTTATCGTGAGCACCCAGTTGCTATTCTTGAAGAAACTGAGCGCAAGACTCGCAACGAGTCTATCAAATTCCTCAAAGTCAAGTGGTCACATCATTTCGACCGTGAAGCCACCTGGGGACGCGAGGATCACCTCCGTTCTGAGTACCCAGAGTTTTTCCAGTCCTAGATCTCGGGACGAGATCCTTTCGTAGTGGTGGAGTGTTGTAACACCCCAGATGTAATTTACCTTATTTGTACTCCAACTCTTGCCGTTTCTGGCACTAAGTTATTTTATTTCCTCGTTGTCGGGTATTTGCCTCTGTGTGTTCTGTCTTTGTCATGCATCTCATATCATATCATCATGTGCATTGCATTTGCATACATGTTCGTATCATGCATCCGAGCATGTTCCCCGTTGTCCGTTTTGCATTCCGGTGCTCCTATGTCCTCTGGTGCCCTTTCTACCTCTTTTCGTGTGTGGGGGTTAAACGTTTTCGGATTGGACCGAGACTTGTCATGCGGCCTTGGTTTACTAACAGTAGACCGCCTGTCAAGTTTCGTACCATTTGGACTTCGTTTGATACTCCAACGGTTAACCGAGGGACCGAAAAGGCCTCGTGTGTGTTGCAGCCCAACACCCTTCTAAAGTGGCCCAAAACCCACAAAAAAAACCTCCATCACCTAGGTCGTTCGATGCGGAGCATCCTAAGGTCATCCCCATGTACCTACCATCGTCTCATCAAGTGCCTAGTGGACCCATGACTCGATCACGTGCAAGAGCTCTTGAAACCGAGGTGACATCTCTCCTCTCACAATTCCAGTTCGATGCACATGAAGCATGGCTACTACCTCATATGGACACTTTGTGCATACTCAGGTACCATGGAGAAGCTAAGGAGCAAGGACAAGAAGAAGAGGAAGATGGACGAGAAGACGGAGAAGAAGGAGGGCTGAAGCAAAAGTCCCAGCCACCGGACGACCGTCCGGGACCGGACGTCCGGCGCTTGAAGCATCAGCCGAGCCCCAGCGAGCGGACGTCCGGTCCAGACCGGACGACCGGTGCCCCTGCACCTGAAGCAAACGAGGGACGTCCGGTTCGAACCAGACGACCGGCGCACCTACATCTGAACCAACATCAGCGGAAGCCCGATGTTTCCGGACGTCCGCCACCCCCATCATAGAGCAGAACCAGCGGACGTCCGGAGGACACCGGACGACCGACCGTTCCTGAAACACCGGACGACCGGCCACCAGCGGACGTCCGGTACCTGGCTGCATCCAGATTCGGGCCTGAGGCCCATGTACCCCTACTTTCACCCCCATTTGCACTTAGACTATAAATAGACCTCTCCCACCTCCTTTCTAGGGTTAGCAAATGTTTAGCTCATATTTGTGAGAGAGCTTTGCTCATCCACTTGGTTACCTTCTCCTCGGAGATTCGAGCCTCCACCAGAGAAGATCCCCCAAGCGGATTCAAGCCCCCTTTTGGATTCAAGACCTCCTCACGGAGAAGAACCGGTTACCGTGTATCGTCCCTAGTTGTCCGTGGATTCGTGTATCGTTCTATATACTCGAGGATCTAGCCCATGTGTGACTTATTTGTGTCGATTTAGTGATTTGCTCTTGAGTTTTCCTATCGTTCTTCCCCGTGTTCTTTGTGATTTCCCCGGGATCCGCTCCTTTCGTGAAAGATCGGGCGATTAGGGTCTCTACCCTACATCATCTTGGTATCTAGAGCAAGGTTGATCACGATTTCGGAGCCCCCCTCTTCGTTTTCTAGCTTGATTTTGTTGTTTTTCGTCCTAATCCGAAAATCCCCACAAAAATAGCCCCAAAAAAATTTATTGTGTTTTGTGAGTTTTGATGATGTTTTGTTGGTTTTGATCCGTGAATTTGTTGTGTTGCAAGTGGATCTAGCCATCCCCCACCATCTCCACCTCGAAATCCATCCAAAATCCACGAAATCATGTCAATTTTGACCCCGACCCACCGGACGACCACAACTTACCGGACGTCCGGAGCCGCAGGAACCACCGGACGTCCGACCTTACCGGACGACCGAAACCTCTAAACTGAGCTGAAATTAGTGGATTTCTGACCCTACCGGACGTCCGGCGACCGGACATCCATCCATTTCCGGACGACTGCTACTCTAAAAACTAATTTCGCTCAAATTTTTGTTTAGGCTTCCACCACATCTTCCGCTACACCACCACCGACTTCTGCAAACCTTTCCAATATCCCAACCCACACCACCACTTACCCGCTACCTACTCCGACACAATTGCTACTTTGAGGTTTGAGAATTTGAGTTGCGGTACTGTATCCTTTTGTGTTTCGGCTATCTAAGTACGGTTCGACGTCGACATCACCGCCACTCATTTTCGCCACGGATGCGTCATCAACAACGACCACCTTGACTACGACTTGGTATTCGTGCCACCATTTTGACACCATACTGGAAGCAAGACCAGTAACCTCAGCTTGGTATTGGACATATCACTCTTGCCATTACATTGATAGCCATCATAGCCTTACTCCTTTGCGTTGCTTACCCATCGAGACTAGCCATTGAGTATTGCCGACAATGAGACTTGTGCACATTAGTGATCATACTTCCCATAGCATACATACATACATCATTGTTGCCTATATTGGTATCATCTCTTGTGTCACAAAGTTGTCACCGCATACTCACTTGCTATCTTGGTTCGTCACGCATTGCATGAGAAAAGAGCTCAAACATCAAAGAGCCAAACAAGCTTTTAAGCAAAGAGGAAAGATAAGCAAAGAGCTTTTAAGCAAGAACCATAGCATCATACAACATTAAGATTGTCATACTCGATCATCTTGGATCATATCATAGCAACACCTTACATAGAACATATTTGGGATAGAAGTCGTTGCATTTTTGCTAAGTAGGTTGTGCGCAAGTTCTTGTATCCGCCTATCCTGCAATCGTGCTAGCATCTCTCTAGTGTTGTGCAACAAGAGCATTTTTGTGGATTCCACATTTTGGCTCACCCTTGGTTGCACAACCCCACTTATCTTTTTTGCGCGTGTGTTTCCGTGTACCTTATATGCTTGGTCTACTTGTTACATTGCATCTTGCGAATCTTCTCCAACATTATTGAATCTTGCTTACATTCACATTAAAAATTGTGCCACCATCCTAACCAAGCTCTACCATAAGCTTTTACTTGTGTAGGTGTGAGAAACCGACGAGAATTCGTACCAATTGGGCTATTTCCTTGTCCTACATTGGAGTGATCACCGATTCACTTTCAACTTAGGTCAAGGTACATTTGGTATTCATTCTTCTCTTTCTACCACTCACATTTGTCTTGGAATGATGGATAGGCCAAGTACTTCTACCAACCCACTCTTCATGGAGCAAGACGACGACATGAACTCCTTCGTCACCAAGAGTCACCTCTTTGGTGCACAACGTGCTTTGCATCAAGAGCAACAAGCTATGAGTGAACGCATCGACAACCTTGCCGCCGACTTGCGACTTTCCGAGCAACGTACAAGGAACTACTTAGACCACAAGCTCGACGATCACAAGCAAGAGAATGACACAAGGATGGACGAGATTCACGCTTTGTTGCTCAACCGCTCTTCTTCCACTTCAAGAAGGAGCCGTTCAAGTCGCCATTCCGACTTTACCCTCTCCGGCTCAAGTACACCGTCTTCAAACACTCTTCGATGTGCCGCGCGCAACGAGCGTCAAGCAAACCTCAATCCACTTCGAGACACCGACACGCAAGAACATTGACGACGTCAAACCGAAGAAGCCTTTGCGCTAGCTCGAGAACGGCAACAACAACGCCAACATGAAGAGGAAGAACGTGCGTGTCTCCACCAACTTGCACAAGATGCCGAGACACAACATCAAGAACAACAACTCAGTGACGCTCAAGCTCTTGCGGCGCAACAAGCTCTACGCGATTCGAGTCGAGCCGTTGCCGACTGAGGCCGACAAGCCCGTGAACAAGAGGATGCACTTCGCGAAGAAATTCACGAACGACAATTTCAAGCTCGCATGCATCGTCTAGTTCCTCCTCGAGCTCGACGAGCTCCTCCACAAGCTCGCCAAGACCATAAAGTTCATCAAGAGAATGAAGTCAATGGGAATCCTCCGCGACAAGAGCAACACGAGGTTAACAACCCTCCTCGACAAGAGCAACACAAGGTTGACAACCTTCCACGTCAAGAGCACCATGAGTTGAACAATCATCTACAACATGGGCGTCATCATCCCCGACCCCAACACAATGAAGAGCAACACTACGGCATGCTCAAGTTCACCATGCCCAAGTTCAACGGAAGCAACGATCCTGAAGAATACCTTTCATGGGCATTGAAAATTGACAAGATCTTCCGTTTGCACAACTATGAAGAAGAGAAGAAGATCGCGATGGCATCCCTTGAGTTCCAAGACTATGTCCTCATTTGGTGGGAACAAATCATAGAGCGCCGCGAGGCAAGAGGTGAACCACCCATCACTACTTGGGCACAAATGAAGGATGTCATGAGAGCACGCTTCGTGCCTAACTACTACAACCGCGACCTCTTCAAGAAACTCCAACAACTCAAGCAAGGAACCAAGAGCGTTGAAGAATACTACAAGGAGATGGAGATTGCAATGATAAGAGCCAATGTGATGGAAGATGATGAGCAAACAATGGCATGTTTCTTGAATGGACTCAATCATCCAATCAAGAAGATCACCGACTTCCAACCATACTCAAATCTCATCGAGCTAGTGCACCAAGCTACCAAAGCGGAACGCCAAGTGCAAGATGATTTCAAGTATGCCAAGTTCTCATCCAAGTCCTACGGCTTCTCCAATAACCAAGCTTCAACGACTCCAACACCGACTACAAGACCCTATACTTCCAACATCGACAAATCAACTTCCAAGAAAGCTTCGCCAACTACAAGCAATCCTAATACGAGCAACTTCAAGCTGAGAGCTTCATCATCATCCACCCCTACCGATGAGACCGTCAAGACGAGTTCCCTCAAGTGTTTCACTTGCGGCGGCCGAGGCCACAAGTCCTATGAGTGCACCAACAAGTGCACCATGATCTTCAACGACGATGGCACTTATGATTCCATGAGCGAAGGAGAAATGGAATCCCTTGAGCAAGTCGCCATGCACTGCCAAGTGAACAATGAAGACGAACAAGTCTTTTGTGATGAAGACTCAAGCCCCGCACTTGTTGTCTCCAAAGTCTTGACTCTCCAACATCACCAAGAAGAAGACCAACGATGCCACATATTCCACACCAAGGCCGGCATCAATGGACGATCCGTCAAGGTCATCATAGATGGAGGGAGTTGTCACAATCTCGCAAGTGAAGAACTTTGCTCCAAGCTCCAATTGCCCAAGACGAAGCACCCACATCCATACAAAGTGCAATGGCTTAGTGACTCCGGCACTATCCAAGTCGAGCACCGAGTACAAGTCTCCTTCAAAATCGGCGCCTACGAAGACACCTTCGAGTGCGACGTCATCCCAATGACCGTTTGTCATCTTCTCCTTGGACGGCCATGGCAATTCGATAGAGAAGTCGTCCACAATGGGCGTACAAACCACTATAGCTTCAAGATGCAAGGAAAGGAGTTTGTGTTACGCCCTATGTCTCCATGCCAAGTGATCGCCGATAAGCAAGCTACCCATCGTGGAGAGAATGGTGAGAGAGTGAGCCACCAAAAAGAGAGTGAGCACCACAAGCCCAAATTGAGTGCCTCCACGATGAGCGAAAACAAGAACCTAGTTCTATTTGCCACCAAACGTGAGATGAGAGAAGTGTGTGAGAACCCATCTAGTGTCCTACACTACGTCCTCATGTGCAAGGACAATGCACCACAAACTAACACTTCTTACACTCTTCCTCTAGTGTTGTCTTCTCTTTTGCAGGAATTTCAAGATGTTTTCCCCGATGAGCTACCTCCGGGACTACCTCCACTATGAGGCATTGAGCACCGCATCGACCTCATCCCCGGAGCACCACTTCCGAACAAAGCTCCCTACGGTGTCAACCCCGAAGAAACCAAAGAAATTCAAAGGCAAGTAAAGCATCTCATAGACCATGGACATGTGCATGAAAGTTTGAGCCCTTGTGCCGTACCAGTCATTCTTGTGCCAAAACGTGACGGTAGCTTTCGCATGTGCTCCGATTGTAGACCTATCAATGATATCACCATTCATTATAGGTATCCCATTCCACGCCTAGATGATATGCTAGATGAGCTTAGTGGTGGCACTATATTATCCAAAATTGATCTTAAGAGTGGTTACTATCAAATCCACATACAAGAGGGCGATGAATGGAAAACCGCCTTCAAAACCAAGTTTGGTTTGTATGAATGGTTAGTCATGCCTATGGGTCTCTCGGAAGCACCGGGCACTTTTATGCGCCTTATGAATCATGTCTTTCGCCCTTACATTGGTATATTTGTTGTGGTTTACTTCGATGACATTCTTGTGTTTAGCAAATCTATCAAAGAGCATGTCACCCATGTCCGCACCATCTTGCAAACTCTTAGGAAAGAGCGTCTCTATGCTAATATGGGGAAATGCCTTTTTGGTGTTGATAAGCTCGTTTTATTGGGTTTTGTTGTCTCTTCTAAGGGTGTTCATGTAGATGAGTCCAAGATCAATGCTATTAAGACTTGGCCGCAACCAACCAACTTACATCAAGTGCGTAGTTTCCTTAGTCTTGCGGGTTTCTATCGTCGCTTTGTGAAGGCTTTTAGCACCATTGTTTCGCCTTTGCATGCTTTGAGCAAGAAGAATGCGTCGTTTGTTTGGGGACCATCCCAAGATACCGCATTCAATGAGCTTAAGAATTTTCTAACTCATGCTCTCGTGCTTGCTTTACCCAACTTCGACAAGCCTTTTGAGATTCATTGCGATGCTAGCAGTAATGGCATAGGAGGTGTGTTAACGCAAGAGAAGCGCCCCATAGCTTACTTTAGTGAGAAACTTTCCGAAGCGCAACTCAACTATCCCATCTATGACAAAGATCTATATGCTTTAGTCCGCATTTTACATCAATGGGAACATTACCTTCGTCCCCATGAGTTTATCATTCATACCGATCATGAGACTCTCAAGTATCTTAAGGGTCAAACTAAGTTGAACAAGCGTCATGCTAAATGGAGTGAATTCATTGAGTCTTTTCCCTATGTCATCAAGTACATCAAGGGTAAAGAAAACATCATAGCGGATGCTCTTTCCCGCATATGCATGCTAGTCACGCAACTTGAGTTAGATGTCATTGGCTTCGAGCATATCAAAGAATTGTATGAGCATGATGAAACTTTTGCCATTCCTTATCCCAAGTGTTTGTCGAATACATCTTGGGAACACTATTACATCAAAGACGGCTATCTTATGAGAGCTAACAAACTTTGCATGCCCAAGTCGTCCCTTCATTTGTTTCTTTTGCAGGAATCACGTGGAGGAGGCTTAATGGGACATTTCGGACGCGACAAGACGTTCGCTACGCTCTCGAAGAGTTACTTTTGGCCAAAGATGTTTCGAGACGTCAATCGTTTCACCAACCGATGTTCGACATACCGCAAAGCTAAGTCCAAAGCTCAATCTCATGGCCTCTATATGCCTCTACTAATTCCATACCAACCATGGGAAGACATTAGCATGGACTTCGTACTTGGTTTGCCTAGGACTTGCAATGGGAAAGATTCTATATTTGTCGTTGTGGACCGTTTCTCAAAAATGGCACATTTTATTCCTTGTAACACGATAGACGATGCTTCACATGTGGCTAATCTCTTTTGTAGGGAAATATGGCGTCTACATGGTGTGCCAAAGACTATCATCTCGGACCGCGACGTCAAGTTCTTGAGTTACTTTTGGAAGACCTTATGCGCCAAGCTCGGAATCAAGCTTCTATTCTCCACGGCCTATCATCCACAAACCGACGGCCAAACGGAGGTGACAAACCGCACGCTCTCCACCCTTCTTCGCGTGCTAATCAAGAAGAACATCAAGGAGTGGGAGGAGTGCTTACCCATCGCCGAGTATGCCTACAACCGTGTAAGACATTCGACTACCAGCAAGTCCCCCTTCGAGGTTGTCTATGGTTTCAACCCTTTGTCCCCATTGGACATCCTACCCCTACCACTCCACGAGCGCACAAACATGGACGCGAGTGACCGAGTCAACCACCTCAAGAAGATGCATGAAGATACAAGGCACACCATTGAGCTCCAAGTACAACGAATCACGACCAAGCTCAACGTCAACAAGAATCACATGATATTCAAGATTGGAGATCTTGTGTGGCTACACCTTCGCAAGGAACGCTTCCCCAATGAACGCAAGTCCAAGCTACTACCATAAGCCGATGGACCATTCAAGGTGCTTGCACGCTACAACAACAACACATACAAGATCGACATCCCACGTGACAAGTACTCCGTGAGCGACATCTTCAACGTCAAAGATGTCTGCCCGTACCATGGTGATGAGGATTTCGATCCGAGGTCGGATCTTCCCCAAGGGAGGGGAGATGATGTGGAGCATCCTAAGGTCATCCCCATGGACCTACCATCGTCTCATCAAGTGCCTAGTGGACCCATGACTCAATCACGTGCAAGAGCTCTTGAAACCGAGGTGACATCTCTCCTCTCACAATTCCACTTCGATGCACATGAAGCATGGCTACTACCTCATATGGACACTTTGTGCATACTCAGGTACCATGGAGAAGCTAAGGAGAAAGGACAAGAAGAAGAGGAAGACGGACGAGAAGACGGAGAAGAAGGAGGGCTGAAGGAAAAGTCCAGCCACCGGACGACCGGCCGGGACCGGACGTCCCGCGCGTGAAGCATCAGCCGAGCCCCAGCGAGCGGACGTCCGGTCCAGACCGGGCGACTGGTGCCCCTGCACCCGAAGCAAACGAGCGGAAGTCCGGTCCGGACCGGACGACCGGCGCACTTGCATCCGAACCAACATCAGCGGAAGCCCGACGTTTCCGGACGTCCGGCACCCCCATCACAGAGCAGAACCAGCGGACGCCCGGAGGATACCGGACGACCGGCCGTTCCTGAGACAACGGATGACCGGCCACCAGCGGACGTCCGATACCTGGCTGCATCCAGATTCGGGCCCGAGGCCCATGTACCCCTTCTTTCGCCCCCATTTCCACTTAGACTATAAATAGACCTCTCCCACCTCCCTTCTAGGGTTAGCAAATGTTTAGCTCATATTTGTGAGAGAGCTTTTCTCATCCACTTGGTGACCTTCTCCTCGGAGATTTGAGCCTCCACCGGAGAAGATCCCCCAAGCGGATTCAAGCCCCCTTTACGGGAAGATCCCCTTGTGGATTCAAGACCTCCTCACGGAGAAGAACCGGTTACCGTGTATTGTCCCTAGATGTCCGTGGATTCGTGTATCGTTCTATGTACTCGAGGATCTAGCCCATGTGTGACTTATTCGTGTCGATTTAGTGATTTCCTCTTGTGTTTTCCTTCCGTTCTTCCCCATGTTCTTCGTGATTTCCCTGGGATCTGCTCCTTTCGTGAAAGATCGGGTGATTAGGGTCTCTACCCTACATCACAGTTCGATCACGATCACGTGGCCGCAAACCGCACCTCATTTGGAGCTTCCTAGCTCCCCCTACCTATAAATCTAGCCCTCCCACGAAATTTTCGGGTCATTTCTACCCTAGACCTTGCTCCTCCTCCTTCCGCCGCGCCGGACGTGTCCGGTCTGGCCGGACAAAGCAGCCGCCGCCGCCTATGTCCAATCGGAAGGCGCCACGTGTCACCGCCCAGTCTCCTCCGCCGTGGCCCGCCGCAGCCCGTGGCCGACCCTCCCGGCCCGCGACCGCGCCCTACGCCCGCGCCGCTTCCTCCCTCGCCGCGCCGCCCGAGCCTGCCGGCGCCGCCCAGCCCGCTCGTCGCCGACACCGAACTCGCCGACCCTATTACCTCACTCCGTCGCCGACGCCGCGCCTCGCCGTCACTAACTCCGGCGCCGACTCCGGCCACCGTCCCCCGCATCGGCCGCACTCCCACCTCACCTCTCCGGTCGACTCCGGTGAAGCTCTCCGATGAACATCATTTTCCGCACCGGCGAGATCGAGATCCAGGTCCATTTTGCCTCGGTTGACTTTTTCGTCCCTAACCCTATTTATTTTTCATTCTTTGACATGCCATAACTTCCTCATCGTAGCTATGATTCGTGCGTGTAGCATATCAAAATGTTCGTCTCGATGAGTACATCATTTCATCCCACTGCATCATTTTCTTTTGAGCTCATCTTGATGCCCAAAATGCTGTTGGAAGAGGGCTATGTGATGATAATTTCAGATCTGTTTCAGCAAATGCCCTTTTGTCATTTTTGCCATGATTAATATGTGCATGCTATGATCCTGAGCTCTACATGTGTTTTGATGTATGCCATGCCATCTTTACAGGGGTGTATGCCATGTATTTTTGTGATATTTGTGGTGACTAGCACAAGCATGCAAAGTAGCTTACTCAATGATGTTGATTTCAGGGACATAGAATTTCACCAAGTCCTTGCCATGTCATTATTTTTATGCCATATGTTCATGTTGTTTCCTAGTGATCCGTGCCTCTTTTGAGCATGATCAGTAAGGATGTTTTGTAGATAATGTTGTGCTCTATCCATCCATGTCTTTGTTTGCAATTATGGAGCACCCTAGCTTGAGTCAATCGAGCTCTACTTTTGCTATAAAATGTTCCTGGCAGATTGTTAACATGTTTAGCGATTTTCCCGAGCTTGTTGTAGTTGATCCGTGCAAGCTATGTTGTTGTTCTTGCCATGTCTAGCTTCTATGCCATGTCTATTTGATGGGTGTATGCTTAGCTTGTAATGCAATGCCTCGTAGTGAGTGCATCGAGCTCGTAAACATGCCTACTCGTTATCATGCTTGCAATTGTATTTTCTGATCCCTTTTGACTCATGGTCACTAAGGGACTTTTGTTATATGCTTAGAGTAGCTTCATACCATGCCTTGATTTGCCATGATATGTTCCTGTAGCATATAGTTATCGTGCTCTAAACATTGCTTCCTGATGATAAAGTCCTGACTTGCTGTTAATTTCACTAAGTCTGAAACCAGTAATCTTTTGCACTTTTGCCATGCTTGTTTGAACCTGTTATTGGGTGAATTAGCCATAGCTCAATGTTCATCTTTTGTCAAGCATCATGAGAGGATCCATGCCATGTATTTTGTTGTCATGTTTGAGTGTAGTAGCTTATTTATCTTGATGCATTTAGAAGGCTACTTGCTGTTTATCCCAGACCGGTGCCATATTTGTTTTGCTTGCCATTTCCAAACCGTGCATCCGAATCCGGTGATCTTTATATCGATTTCAACCGAAATCAACTCCTCTTTCCAGTGGAGCTCTTGGTTTTCCAAGTTGAGGCTAGGTTCAATCATTACTTTCCAAATCTTGCATATGCATCACATATCGCATCCCGCATATCATACCATGTTTGCATCATGTTGCTTGAGCATTGCACGTGGTTGATTGTGTTCCTTTTGCTTGTTGTTCTTGCTTGGGTAGAGCCGGGAGACGAGTACGTGAATGAGGAGCCCGTTGAGTATGCTTTCGAGGATCAAGCCAACTTTGAGAACTTTGCAGGCAAGATGACCATACCCTCGAAATCACTTCTATATTTGCTTGCTAGATGCTCGCTCTTTTGCTATGCCTATGCTATGATACCCACCACTTGCTTATCATTCCTCCCACATTGCCATGTCAAACCTCTAACCCACCTTGTCCTAGCAAACCGTTGTTTGGCTATGTTACCGCTTTGCTCAGCCCCTCTTATAGCGCTGCTAGTTGCAGGTGAAGTTTGGAGATTGTTCCTTGTTGGAACTTGTTTATTGTTGGGATATCACCATATTATCTTGTTTATCTTAATGCACATATATACTTGGTAAAGGGTGGAAGGCTCGGACATATGGCTAGTGTTTTGTTCCACTCTTTCCGCCCTAGTTTCCCTCATATCGGTGTTATGTTCCCGGATTTTGCGTTCCTTACACGGTTGGGTTATAATGGGAACCCCTTGACAGTTCGCCTTGAATAAAACTCCTCCAGCAATGCCCAACCTTGGTTTTACCATTCGCCACCTAGCCTCTTTTTCCCTTGGGTTTCCGGAGCCCAAGGGTCATCTTTATTAACCCCCT
>NC_041390.1:297927332-298034588 GCF_002162155.2 Triticum dicoccoides | reverse complement strand
GGCAACTCTAGGTTGGCCTACCGGAAGTTTGGACAATCCGAGTGTGCCCTGAGAACGAGATATGTGCAGCTCCTATCGGGATTTGTCGGCACATTCGGGCGGTGTTGCTGGACTTGTTTATCATTGTCGAGGATGTCTTGTAACCGGGATGCCGAGTCTGATCGGATTGTCTTGGGAGAAGGAATATCCTTCGTTGACCGTGAGAGCTTGTGATGGGCTAAGTTGGGACTCCCCTCCAGGGATTTGAACTTTCGAAAGCCGTGCCCGCGGTTATGGGCAGATGGGAATTTGTTAATGTCCGGTTGTAGATAACCTGAAACTGAACTTAATTAAAATGCACCAACTGCGTGTGTAACCGTGATGGTCTCTTCTCGGCGGAGTCCAGGAAGTGAACACGGTGTTGGAGTAATGCTTGACGTAGGTTGTTCTAGGATCACTTCATGATCATAGTTGTTCTACTGTGCTTTTGCCTTCTCTTCTCGCTCTCTTTTGCGAATATGTTAGCCACCATATATGCTAGTCGCTTGCTGCAGCTCCACATCATACCTTTACCCTTCCTATAAGCTTAAATAGTCTTGATCGCGAGGGTGTGAGATTGCTGAGTCCCCGTGACTCACAGATTACTTCCAAAACTAGATGCAGGGACCGATGATACCGCTCCAGACGATATGACCAAGCTCAAGTGGGAGTTCGATGAAGACTCTCGTTGTTACTACGTGTCTTTCCCAGATGATCAGTAGTGGTACCCGGTTGGGGCGATCGGGGACTATGTTGCATTTGGGGTTTATCTTCATTTTGGTTCCGTAGTCGGACCTTGAGTGTATTGTATGAATGTAATGACTTGTTTATGTATTTGTGTGACGTGGCGAGTGTAAGCCAACTATGTACCTCTCCCTTTATTTATTTACATGGGTTGTTGTGAAGATTACCTCACTTGCGACATTGCTTTCAATGCGGTTATGCCTCTAAGTCGGACACGTGGGAGATATAGCCGCATCGAGGGCGTGATAGGAGGGAAGTCAGACCCATCAATGCCACGGTGTTGCCCTCCCTATACCTTGTAGCCCTCTTCCTCTCCGTAGTGCTTCGCAAAGCTCTGCTGAGATTCCACCACCACCGCCGCCACCATGTCATCATGCTGCCAAAGGACTCAAGCTACTACTTCACCATCGCTCGCTGGATCGAGGAGGTGAATGCGTCATCAAGCTATACAAGTGTTGAACGCGGAGGTGCCGTCCGTTCGGCACTTGGATCGAGAGTTCGCAGGACAGATCGTGATTGGATCGCGAAGACGTTCGACTACATCAACCGCGTTTCTTAATGCTTATGCTTAGCAATCTAGAAGGGTATGCAAATGCAATCTCTCCTCTCGTAAATGTTCATCTCCTAGATTAGTCTTGTGAGCGTAGGAAATTTTTTTCCCATGCAACGTTCCCCAACTGTGGCATCATGAGCTAGGTCTATGCGTAGATGACATCACGAGTAGAACACAAAGGAGTTTGTGGGCGTTGATATTGAGATTGCTTCCTTCCGTGGTCTTCTCTTGATTCAGCGGTATTATGGGATGAAGCGGCCTGGACCAACTTTACATGTCCACGTACATGAGACCGGTTCCATCGACTAACATGTGACTTTGTTGCATAAAGATGGATGGCGGGAGTCTATCTCTCCCACATTAGTTGAATCGGATTCGACAAAGGTGGTCCTTGTAGAAGGTTAAATAGCAACTTGCATATCACCATTGTGGCTTTGCGTAGGTAAGAATCGTTCTTGTTAGATACCCATAGCAGCCACGTAAAACATGCAACAACAATGAGAGGATGTCTAACTTGTTTTTGCAGGGTATGTTATGATGATATGGCCAAAGACATGATGAAATATATTTGATGTATGATATGGTCATGTTTGTAGTTTATATCGACTTACATGTCGATGCATACGGCAACTGGCAGGAGCCATAGGGTTGTCTTTAATTATTGTATGACCTATGTGTCAATCATTAAGCATTGTGTAATGCTTTACTTTATCGCTAAGCGGTAGCAATAGTTGTAGAAGCATGGTTGGCGTGACAACCCCGATGGCGGCACGATGATGGAGATCATGATGATGGATATCATGGTGTCATGCCGATGATGATGGAGATTATGCCGGTGCTTCGGAGATGGAGATCGAAAGCACTAGTTGATGGCCATATCATGTCACTTATGATTTGCATGTGATGTTAATCCTTTTATGCATCTTATTTTGCTTAGGATGACGATAGTATTATAAGGTGACCCCTCACTAAAATTTCAAGATAAAATTGTGTTCTCTCCAAGTGTGCACCATTGTGAAAGTTCTTCGTTTCAAAGCACCACGTGATGATCGGGTGTGATAGACTCTACATTTGCATACAACGGGTGCAAGCCATTTTTGCACATGCGGAACACTTGGGTTCAACTTGACGAGTCTAGCATGTAGAGACATGGCCTCAGAACACAAGAGACCGAAAGGTCGAACACAAGTCATATAGTAGATATGATCAACATAGAGATGTTCACCATTCAAACCACCTCATCTCACATGATGATCAGACTTGGGTTGGTGAATTGGATCATGTTACACTCAGACAACTGGAGGGATGTTGATTTGAGTGGGAGTTCTTAGGTAATATGATTAACTGAACTCATTTATCATGAACAATAGTCTAAGTTATCTTTGCAAACTTATGTTGTAGATCAATGGCTCGTGCTCTAGCTCCCCTAAATTTCAATGCGTTCCTAGAGAAAGCTAAGCTAAAAGATGATGGAAGTAAATTTGTGGACTGGGCCCGTAATCTGAGGATTATCCTCACGGCTGCCCAAAAGTCTTATGTCCTTGATGCACCGTTTGGTGCGCCACCCCCTCCAGCGACTATGGACGTTGTGAACGCCTAGCAGTCACGTGTTGATGACTACTCAATAGTTTAGTGTGCCATGCTGTATGGCTTAGAGCCGGGACTTCAAAGGCTTTTCGAACGTCGTGGATCATATGAGATGTTCCAGGAGTTGAAGTTTATCTTTGAGAAGAATGACCGGATCGAGAGGTATGAGACCTTCGATAAGTTCTATGCCTGCAGTGAGCACATACTCAAAATGTCTGGGTACTAAAACCGTCTTGCTGAGTTGGGAATTGAGCTCCCGCCAGAGGCTATCATTGACAGAGTTCTTAAATTTCTACCACCTAACTACAAGAGCTTTGTGTTGAACTATAACATGCAAGGGCTGAACACATCAGTCTCCGAGCTGTTTGTGATGTTGAAAGTCACCGAGTCAGACATCCAGAAGGAACATCAAGTGTTGATGGTGAATAAAACCACCAGTTTCAAGAAAGGCAAGGGAAAGAAGGGAAACTTCTAGAAAGGTGGCAAAGAAGTTGCTCCTCCTGTGAAGAAACCCAAGGCTGGACCCAAGCCAGAGATTGAGTGCTTTTATTGCAAGGGAACTGGCCACTAGAAGCGGAACTACCCCAAGTATCTGGCTGACAAGAAGGGGGCCAACGTCAACAAAGGTATATATGACATGCATGTTATTGATGCGTAGCTTACCAACTCTCGTTGTAGTGCCTGGGTATTTGATACCGGTTCGGTTGCTCACATTTGCAACTCAAAGCAGGAACTACAGAATAGACGGAGGCTGGCGAAGGACAAAGTGATGATGCACGTGGGAAATGGTTCCAAGGTTGATGTGATCGTCGTCAGCACGATAGCTCTTTGATTACCATCGGGATTAGTGATGAACCTGAATAATTGTTATTTAGTGCCTGTGTTGAGCATGAACATTACATCTAGATCTTATTTAATGCAAGACGGTTACTCATTTAAATAAGAGAATAATGGTTGTTCTATTTATATGGGTACTATCTTTTATGGTCATGCACCCATTGTGAGGGGTTTATTCTTATTTAATCTCGATAGTGATGATACACATGTTCATAGCGTTGATGCCAAAAGATGTAGAATTGATAATGATAGTACCACTTTCTTCTGGCACTGCCGCTTAGGTCATATTGGTGTAAAGTGCATGAAGAAACTCCAGGGTGATGGACTTTTGGAGTCACTTGATTTTGAATCACTTGACACATGCGAACCATGCCTCATGGGCAAGACGACTAAGACCCGTTTTCCGGAACAATGGAACGGGCAAGTGACTTGCTGCGAATCATACATACTAATGTGTGCGGTCCGATGAGCGTTGACGTGCGCGATGGATATCATTACTTTCTCACCTTCACTGATAATTTGAGTAGATGTGGGTATAATTACTTAATGAAGCACAAGTCTGAGACATTTGAAAAGTTCAAGAAATTTTAGAGTGAATTTGAGAATCATTGTAACAAGAAGACCAAATTCCTAATATCTGATCGAGGGGGAGAGTATATGAGTTATGAGTTTGGCAATCACTTAAGAAAATGTGGAATTGTTTCACAGTTGACTCCACCTTTTACACCATGGCGTAATGGTGTGTGTTCGAACGTCGTAATCATACCTTATTGGGTGCATTCTATGATGTCTCTTGTCGACCTTCCACTATCATTTTGGGGTTATGCATTAGAGACAGCCACATTCACTTTAAATAGGGCACCATCTAAGTCAGTGGAGATGACACCGCTGATACGTCTCCAACGTATCTATAATTTTTTATTGTTCCATGCTATTATATTATCAATCTTGGATGTTTTATAATCATTTTATAGTCATTTTATATCATTTTTTGGTACTAACCTATTGACATAGTGCCAAGTGTCAGTTGCTGTTTTTTCCATGTTTTTTACATCGCAGAAAATCAATACCAAACGGAGTCCAAACGCAATGAAACTTTATGGAGATTTTTTTGGACTAGAAGGAACATAATGGGCCGTGTCTGCGCCTGGGGGGTGCTCCGAGGAGAGCACAACCCACCAGGGTGCGCCAGGAGGCCCAGACGTGCCCTGGTGGGTTGTACCCACCTCGGGTGCCCCCCAAACCACCTATTTGCTCTATAAATACCCCGATATTCCAGAAACCCTAGGGGGTCGACGAAATATTGATCCAGCTGCCACAGAGTCCAGAACCGCCAGATCCAATCTAGACACCATCTCGGGTGGGGTTCACCACCACCATTGGTGCCTCTCGGATGATGCGTCAGTAGTTCTTTGTAGACCTTCGGGTCCGTAGTTAGTAGCTAGATGGCTTCCTCTCCCTCTCTTGATTTTCCATACAATGGTCTCTTGGAGATCCATATGATGTAACTCTTTTGCGGTGTGTTTGTTGGGATCAATGAACTTTGAATTTATGATCAGATCTATCTTTTTATATCTATGAAAGTATTTGAGTTTCTTTGATCTCTTTTCTGCATTATTGCTTATAGCCTCGTATTTCTTCTCTGATATTTGGGTTTTGTTTGGCCGACTTGATCTATTTATCTTGCAATGTGAAGAGGTGCTTTGTAGTGGGTTCGATCTTATGGTGCTTGATCCTAGTGGCAGAAGGGGAACCGACACATATGTATTGTTGCTAATAAGGATAAAACAGTTGGGTCTATCTCTACATAGATAGATCTTGGCTACATCATGTCATCGTTCTTATTGCATTACTCCATTTCTCCGTGAACTTAATACACTAGATGCATGCTGGATAGCGGTCGATGTGTGGAGTAATAGTAGTAGATGAAGGCAGGAGTCGGTCTACCAATCTTGGATGTGATTCCTATGCAATGATCATTGCCTGGATATCGTCATGAGTATTTGAATTTCTATCAATTGCCCAACAGTAATTTGTTCACCCACCATTTGGTATTTTTCTCGAGAGAAGCCACTAGTGAAACCTACGGCCCCGGGTCTCTTTCTCATATTATTTGCTTCACGATCTATTTTCGTTTGCATTTATTTTCAGATCTATTAATCCAAAAACCCAAAAATACGTTGCTACAATTTATTCTCATTTATTTATTTGGCATTCGATCTATCAATCTACTACAAATTTACCTCACGTCCGTTTGCCTATCTTAAGGCGCCGTACCCCGGAAGGGAATGACAACCCCTTTAACATGTCGGGTTGCGAGAAGCTGTTATTTGTGTGCAGGTGGTGTTTACGTTGTGTTGCTTGGTTCTCCTACTGGTTCGATAACCTTGGTTTCACATCTGAGGGAAATACCTACCGCTGTTGTGCTGCATCATCCCTTCCTCTTTGGGGAAATACGGACGTAGCTTGAAGCGACATCAAAAGGAATTTTTGGCGCCGTTGCTGGGGAGGATCTTCAGCATATACCAGGTTCCTAATCAGAAATCTCATCTCCTTGCAATTTACATTATTTGCCATTTGCCTCTCGTTTTCCTCTCCCCCACTTCACAAAAATTTTCTATTTTTATTCGCCCTCTTTTTTGTTTGTCGTTTTCTCGTCTGATCTTTTGTTTGCTTGTGTTACCATGTGCTTTCTATTTGCTTGCATCTTTGCTTGCTAAAAATCTATTGATATGGATCCTCATCCACTTGCTAATATTTTTAAAAGATCCAATTAGGATGAACCAACTGCTAGTGATTTGTGTGCACTAGATTATCTTTATGAAGTTTTGCTTGAGATTCATGAATCTAAAAATTGTGATGAAGAAATTCATAAAGTGATTCATGATAGCTCCTTCAATGAAAAGCATGATTGCAATGATTTCACTCTAAATTCTATTAATGTCAATTGTGCTAATGATATGCAAAACCCCAAGCTTGGGGATGCTAATTTTGATATTTCCACTACTTATTGCAATGATCATGATTGGGGTGATTCTTCTGATGATCTTGAATTATTTATGCCTCATGATGAATATGCTATTAATATTAATGTTTTAATACTATTGAAAGTGGGTTTGGAAGAGTGTCAACTTTATATAAAAAGAATCCCACATATTTGGAGAGTGTTCAATCTTATGAAAATTTTGACAAAAGTGGGTTCGGAGAGGTCATGACTTTATTTGATGATAATCCCACTATATTGGAAGAGTGTCAACTTTGCATGCATGTGAATCATGAAGCGAAAATTTTCTAGATAGCTATATTGTTCAATTTGATTATGATCTTACATGTAATTATTATGAGAGAGAGGAAAATATGGTTGTAGAAATTTTCATGTTACTAGATTACCTCTCGTTATGTTGAGATTGTCTATGTTTTATTTCTCTCCTATGCATATGATAGATATTTCTTGTCTTGATAATTTGTTTGCCTATAAAATTACTATGCATTGGAAGTATGTTAGAATTAAATGTGTTTGTCACATGTTTCATGATGCTCTCTTTGTGTTTCAATTATTATCTTTCATGTGAGCATCGTTGAAATCTTATGCCTAGCTAAGGGCGTAAAACTATAACGCTTGTTGGGAGGCAACCAATGAATAAAATTTATTTTTGCTTTTTGCTTACGGTTCTTGAGTGTTAGCACAATTATGCTACTGTTGTAATTCTGGTTTTTATGTTTTAATTAGTGTTTGTGCCAAGTAAAGCCTTTAGGATCTTCTTGGGTGATAGTTGTTTGATCTTGCTGAAAAACAGAAAAATTTGTGCTCATGAAAATAATTCTCATTTTTTATCAGAGAGCGATAAAATACCCATTCCACTTGCAGTTGATCAATATAGAAATTTCTTAGGTCTTTATATTTTTTAAGAATTTTTGGAGTTACAGAAGTATTCGAAATAGTCAGATTGCTACAGACTGTTCTGTTTTGACAGATTCTGTTTTCTTTGTGTTGTGTGCTTATTTTGATGGCAATATGGTTTTCTTTGATGAGTTTTTGCCATAGAAAAGTTGGAATAATGTAGATATAATGCAAGAACAAAATATGAATTGGTTTGATACAACACTTATAGTAGTGATTTATTATTCTTATACTAACGAATCTCATGAAGGTTTAGTTGAGTTTTGTGTGATTGAAGTTTTCAAGTTTTGGGTTATCTTACGATGGATGAAGGAATAAGGAGTAGAAGAGCCTAAGCTCTGGGATGCCCCGGCATCCGAAGCTAATATCCAAAAATGAGCAGCCAACTAAGCTTGGGGATGCCCCCGAGTGGCATCCCCTCTTTCTTCTAACGACTATCGGTATTTTACTTGAAGCTATATTTTTATTCGTCAGATACTATGTGTTTTGCTTGGAGCGTCTTGTATGATATGAGTCTTTGCTTGTTTTATTTTTTGTTTTAAGTCTTTATCCCTTGCTAGACACACCTATATGAGAAAGCCAAAATTATGTCATGACTTGTTAGAATTGCTCTCTTTGCTTCGCTTAAATTTTTATGAGCTATGGACTTGCTCTAGTGCTTCACTTATATGTTTTTGAGCACGGTGCTTAGTATTTTTGAAGAAATTCTCTCTTGACTCACTTAGATTTATTTGAGAGTTAGTAAAATTTTCAATAAATTCTCTCTTGCTTCACTTAAATTAATTTGAGATAAAGACAAATTATGCTCAAGATCTTCACTTATAATTGTTTGAGCTTGTCAAAAGCAACACATGACAATTAGTCCCGAAGTGATAGATATCCAAGAAGGATATAATAAAAACTTTCATGAAGATCATTGGACAAAACAAACTTGATTCTTAGTAATAGTTTTGAGATATGATGATGTGATATGTGAGTCATCTTGATGAGTAATTATGCTTTAGTAAGAATATTGGTGTTAAGGTTTGTGATTCCCTATGCAAGCACGAAAGTCAATAGTTATGCTATGGAATTATATCCTACTTATGGTGCATTATTCGGTGTTAGTTATGCTTAATGCTCTCTTATGAGATTATTCGTTTCTTGGTTAGTCGCTTCTCAATGTTTTGCTAGCCTTCATATTTCACTAATTATGATCACTACTTGTGCATCCAAAAACCTTTAAACCAGTTTTGCCACATGAGTGAACTATATCTACCTATATGCTGTATTCTTTTGCCGTTCTAAGCAAATTTGCATGTGCCATCTCTAATTTTTTTTAAATAAACTTCTCTTTTGTGTGTTCGTTTTGCTCGCGGAGCGGTGAGGGGTGGCTAATATATTCCATGCTAGATGTGTTATTCTCAAGATGAGTGTTTATTCACTTGTCATTGCATGAGAGTAAGGCAAAGGTATTAGGGATGCCCAGCCCCGAAATGAAAAATATGATTTTACTTTATGTTATCAAATAATAAATTCCTTGGGAAGTGTTGGTATGGAGGGCACCCATGGATACGGTATCCATGGAAAGTGAAAGTATGGTGGAAAAAGGAATAAACTTTATTTTCTGTTTGGAAAATGCCTATGATATATCTAAGCATGGAAAGTATTAGGAACTCTAAGTCGTTTTTGTTGATGGGATGGATACACCTCCCAAAATGTTTTTATCTCTAAGTTTTTCGCTTTGAGCTCTGACACCTCTACAAATCCCTACTTCCCTCTACGAAGGGCCTTTCTTTTTACTTTATGCTATTTTTATTTTGAATTTGAGTCTCTATCTTCTCTTATAAAAGCACCAACTAGGATGCAATATGATCGTACTTGAGTATTGGATGTAGCTAATATGCGAGTGTGTTTCATGAAAGGATCAATGGTTGAGCATGATGGGCTAGGGATAGCTTATTTTAGCGTTGATATTTTGAAAGACATGGTTGCTTGTTGATATGCTTGAGTATTTAAATTATCATGTCAAAACTAGACTATTGCTTTGGACAATATAAAAGTCTAAATGTCCATGCTATATAGAAAGAAATATGGTATGACATGTTAGACAGCATTCCACATCAAAAATTCTGTTTTTATCACTTCCCTACTCGAGGACGAGTAGGAGCTAAGCTTGGGGATGCTGATACGTCTCCAACGTATCTATAATTTTTGATTGTTCCATGCTGTTATATTATCAATCCTGGACGTTTTATAATCATTTTATGGTCATTTTATATCATTTTTGGTACTAACCTATTGACATAGTGCCAAGTGCCAGTTGCTGTTTTTCCATGTTTTTTACATCGCAGAAAATCAATACCAAATGGAGTCCAAGCGCAATGAAAATTTACATATATTTTTTTGGACCAGAAGGAACATAAGGGGCCCTGGCTGTACCTGGGGGTGCTACGAGGAGAGCACAACCCACCAGGGCGTGCCAGGAGGCCCAGGCGCACCCTGGTGGGTTGTGCCCATCTTGGGTGCACCCCGGACTGCCTCTTTGCTCTATAAATACCCCAATATTCCAGAAACCCTAGGGGAGTCGATGAAATATTGATCCAGCCGCTGTAGAGTCCAGAACCACCAGATCCAATCTAGACACCATCTCGGATGGGGTTCACCACCTCCATTGGTGTCTCTCCGATGATGCATGAGTAGTTCTTTGTAGACCATTGGGTCCGTAGTTAGTAGCTAGATGGCTTCCTCTCTCTCTCTCTCTCTCTCTCTCTCTCTCTCTTGATTCTCAATACAATGGTCTCTTGGAGATTCATGTGATGTAACTCTTTTGCGGTGTGTTTGTTGGGATCGATGAACTATGAGTTTATGATCAGATCTATCTTTTTATATCCATGAAATAATTTGAGTTTCTTTGATATCTTTTATGCATTATTGCTTATAGCCTCGTATTTCTTCTCCGATATTTGGGTTTTGTTTGGCCAACTTGATATATTTATCTTGCAATGGGAACAGGTGCTTTGTAGTGGGTTCGATCTCACCGTGCTTGATCCCAGTGACAGAAGGGGAACCGGCACGTATGTATCGTTGCTACTGAGGATAAAACGACGGGGTCTATCTCTACATAGATAGATCTTGTCTACATCATGTCATCGTTCTTATTGCATTATTCCGTTTCTCCATGAAGTTAATACACTAGATGCATGTTGGATAGCGGTCGATGTGTGGAGTAATAGTAGTAGAAGCAGGCAGGAGTCGATCTATTAATCTTGGACGTGATGCCTATGTAATGATCATTGCTTGGATATCATCACGAGTATTTGAAGTTCTATCAATTGCCCAACAGTAATTTGTTCACCCACCCTTTGCTATTTTTCTCGAGAGAAGCGACTAGTGAAACCTACACCCCCGGGTCTCTTTCTCATATTATTTGCTTTTGCTATCTATTTTCCTTTGCGTTTATTTTCAGATCTGTTAATCCAAAAACCCAAAAATATTTTGCTACAATTTATTCACATTTATTTATTTCCGTTCGATCTATCAATCTACTACAAATTTACCTCACGTCCTTTGCCTATCTTAAGGCGTCGTACCCTGATGACCCACAAGTATAGGGGATCTATCATAGTGCTTTCGATAAGTAAGAGTGTCGAACCCAATGAGGAGCAGAAGGAAATGATAAGCGGGTTTCAGCAAGGTATTCTCTGCAAGCATTGAAATTATAGGTAACAGATAGTTTTGTGATAAGATAATTTGTAACGAGCAACAAGTAACAAAAGTAAATAAAGTGCAGCAAGGTGGCCCAATCCTTTTTGTAGCAAAGGAATTATCGTCAAGCTAGGTTTCATTACGATCATATGATTCACGTTCAGTACTTTGATAATTTGGTATGTGGGTGGACCGGTGCTTGGGTGCTGTCCTTACTTGGACAAGCATCCCACTTATGATTAACCTCTATTGCAAGCATCCACAACTACAACAAAAGTATTAAGGTAAACCTAACCATAGCTTGAAACATGTGGATCCAAATCAGCCCCGTACGAAGCAATGCATAAACTTGGGTATAAGCTTCTGTCACTCTAGCAACCCATCAAATACTTATTACTTCCCAATGCCTTCCTCTAGTCCCAAATAATGGTGAAGTGTCATGTAGTCGATGTTCACATAACACCACTAGAGGAGAGACAACATACATCTCATCAAAATATCGAACGAATACCAAATTCACATGACTACTAATAGCAAGACTTCTCCCATGTCCTCAGGAACAAACGTAACTACTCACAAAGCATATTCATGTTCATAATCATAGGGGTATTAATATGCATATAGGATCTGAACATATGATCTTCCACCAAATAAACCGACTAGCATCAACTACAAGGAGTAATCAACACTACTAGCAACCCACAGAGTACCAATCCTAGACTTGGAGACAAGAATTGGATACAAGAGAGGAACTAGGGTTTGAGAGGAGATGGTGCTGGTGAAGATGTTGATGGAGATTGACCCGCTCCCGATGAGAGGATCGTTGGTGATGACGATGGCGATGATTTCCCCCTCCCGGAGGGAAGTGTCCCTGGCAGAATAGCTCCGCCAGAGCCCTAGATTGATTCCGCCAAGGTTCTGCCTCATGGCGGCGGAGTCTCATCCCGAAAGCTTGCTTATGATTTTCTTCTCATCGAAAAACTGCATATAGCAGAAGATGGGCATCAGAGAGCCACCAGGGGGCCCACAAGGCAGGGTGGCGCGCCCAGGGGGGTAGGGCGCGCCCCCACCCTCGTGGCCAGGGTGTGGCCCCCCTCTGGAACTTCTTGCGCTTAGTATTTTTTATATATTCTGGAAATGACTTCCATGAAGTTTCAGGACTTTTGGAGCTGTGCAGAATAGGTCTCTAATATTTGCTCCTTTTCCAGTCCAGAATCCCAGCTGCCGGCATTCTCCCTCTTTATGTAAACCTTGTAAAATAAGAGAGAATAGGCATAAGTATTGTGACATAATGTGTAATAATAGCCCATAATGCAATAAATATTGATATAAAAGTATGATGCAAAATGGACGTATCAACTCCCCCAAGCTTAGACCTCGCTTGTCCTCGAGCGAAAGCCGAAATCGAAAAATATGTCCACATGTTTAGAGATAGAGGTGTCGATAAAAATAAAATACGGACATGAGGGAATCATGATCATTCTTCGAACAACAACTTATATAATTCTTGTCATACGATCTCTTATGCTAGAGTAACAATTCAATCACAATTTCAAGTATGAATCATAAACTTCATTGAAAACTAACAAACTATAATCTCAGTCATTGGAGCAATTGCAATTTATCATAACATAGGAAAGAGTCAATATAAGAGCTTTTCAGCAAGTCCACATACTCAACTATCATATAGTCTTTCATAATTGCTAACACTCACGCAATACTTATGGGCATGGAGTTTTAATCGGCCACAAAGAAAGATAGGGGCTTATCGTTTTGCCTCCCAACGTTTTACCTCAAGGGTAATGTCAACAATAATAGTTCATGAAAACTCACATCCAATTAGCCATATATACCAGGATCTTTCCAACATGTTTTGCTTGCCAAAAGATAAAATGTAAAAAGGAAGGGTGAAGATCACCGTGACTCTTATGTAAGGTAGGAGATAAAAGTAAAAGATAGGCCCTTCGCAGAGGGAAGCAGAGGTTCTCATGCGCTTTTATGGTTGGATGCACAAAATCTTAATGCGAAAGAACGTCACTTTATATTGCCACTTGTGATATGGACCTTTATTATGCAGTCCATCGCTTTTATTTCTTTCGTATCACACGATCGTATAAAGCTTATTTTATCCCACACTAATAAATCATACATATTTAGAGGGCAAGTTTTATTGCTTGCACCAATGACAACTTACTTGAGGGATCTTACTCAATCCATAGGTAGGTATGGTGGACTCTCATGGCAAAACTGGTTTAAGGGTGTTTGGAAGCACAAGTAGTATATCTACTTGGTGCAAAGAATTTGGCTAGCATGAGGGGGAAAGGCAAGCTCAATCATGTTGGATGATCCATGACAATATAATTTATCTCAGATGTAAGAAAATATAACCCATTACGTTGTCTTCCTTGTCCAACGTCAACTCTTTAGCATGTCATATTTTAATGAGTGCTCACAATCATAAAAGATGTCCAAGATAGTGTATTTATATGTGAAGACCTCTCTTTCTTTATTACTTCCTATTAATTGCAACAATGACCAAAACTATGTTTGTCAACTCTCAACAACTTTTATTCATCATACTCTTTCTATGTGAGCTCATTACCCTTCATAAGACCCATATGATCTCTTTGTTTCTTTTTATTTCTTCTCTTTTCTTTTATTCACTCAAGATCATGGCAAAATAATCAAGCCCTTGACTCAACACTAATCTTTATTATATATAGCTCACGAACTCGATTACATAGAAGGATCATAGAGCAAAACTCACAACTAGATCATACTAAAACTTTATGCTACTAGATCAAGATATTACCAAAAGTATCGAACTAATAAAAAGGGTAAAGATAGAAGTGATGGTGATACGATACTGGGGCACCTCCCCCAAGCTTGGCAGTTGCCAAGGGGAGTGCCCATACCAGATACTCAATTCTTCTTTGTTGGCGGAGAGGGTGGAGTTGTTGATGATGTAGGCTTGTTGTCCCTCTTCCAAGGCATAGGCTCACCATCATAGAAGGATGACCGAGTCTCCTGATCCTCAAATCTGCAGCCAAACTCATCCTCTTGAATCTATACTCATACTCACCGTTTTGATCTTGCAGGTAATAAATCTGGGCTTGGAGGTGCTTGATTTTCTCGTGAAGCTTGAAGATGGCCTCCCCAATGTCCTTAGCATCCAGCTTGTGGTTGTTGGTTAACTTCGTGATCATAATGTGATTGGAGTCAAGTCCATGCTCCACCATCTCCTGGCACCTGAAAACTTTTTGCTCCATTGCCTCAAGCCTTGTCTCCACGCTTCCGGTCCTCCTTGGTCCCTCAACATCACGGATGTGCAGCACCCCCTCATGCATCTCAATGGTTTGAGGGTGTTGCGGCACTTCCGCGAGGTAGGGGTTGATGACAATATCGAAGAACTTGTCCTTAGGGGCACTTGGAGACGTCATGATGATCTAGATCTGTCAGAAAAACAACTCGAAACACGAACAAAGGATATTTGCGTGATACGGTGGTCAAAACCTTCGGGAGGTTATATAATGAATTTTTACCGACCAAAATACGTAACGTGCAAGAAAATGGAGTCCGAAGAGCACATGAGGTGCCCACGAGGCAGGGGGCACGCCTAGGGGGTAGGGCACGCCCTCCACCCTCGTGGAGCCCTCATGTCCTTCCCGGACTGCCTCTTATTTTTCTATTTTTCTATATATTCCAAAACGGAGAAAAATTGCCATTAG
Organism: Triticum dicoccoides; assembly: GCF_002162155.2. Taxonomy (NCBI): domain Eukaryota; kingdom Viridiplantae; phylum Streptophyta; class Magnoliopsida; order Poales; family Poaceae; genus Triticum; species Triticum dicoccoides. The sequence continues at coordinate 298,019,533 of NC_041390.1, read as the reverse complement.
AACTGTTTTGAGGTCGGTTTACTTATTGTACCTCATACCTATTCCTTTTCGGAGTCTGATACATTCCGGAAAGAGTACCTTATGTAGTCCTCCGGGGTTACGGTTTCAATAACATTGGTTTCAATATTTATAGGATTACCTGAGATATAATGTTTGATTCTTTGACCATTCACCACCTTCGGATTTGTGCCTTCGAAGTTGTTGATTTTTATGGCACCGGAAGGATAGACCTCCTCGATAACGTAAGGACCTTCCCATTTAGAGAGAAGCTTTCCTACAAAAAATCTTAAACGAGAGTTGTATAGCAATACATAATCACCTACATTAAACTCACGCTTTTGTATCCTTTTGTCATGCCATCTTTTACCTTTTCTTTAAACAATTTGGCATTCTCATAGGCTTGGGTTCTCCATTCATCAAGTGAGCTAATGTCAAATAACCTTTTCTCACCGGCAAGTTTGAAATCATAATTGAGCTCTTTAATAGCCCAATAAGCCTTATGTTCTAGTTCGAGAGGTAAGTGACATGCTTTTCCATAAACCATTTTATACGGAGACATACCCATAGGATTTTTATATGCAGTTCTATAGGCCCATAATGCATCATCAAGTTTCTTGGATCAATTCTTTCTAGATCTATTAACAGTCTTTTGCAAAATTAATTTGAGTTCTCTATTACTCAATTCTATTTGACCACTAGACTGTGGGTGATAAGGAGATGCAATTCTATGATTAACATCATACTTAGCAAGCATTTTACGGAAAAGCACCATGAATAAAATGTGAACCACTATCAGTCATTAGATATCTAGGGACTCCAAACCTCGGAAAAATAACTTCTTTAAGCATCTTAGTAGAGGTGTTATGATCAGCACTACTAATTGGAATAGCTTCTACCCACTTAGTAATGTAATCAACATCAACTAAAATATGTGTATATCCATTAGAGGAAGGAAACGGTCCCATATAATCAAAGCCGCAAACATCAAATGGTTTAATAACAAGTGAATAATTCATAGGCATTTCTTGACATCTATTAATATTACCAATTTTTTGACATTCATCACAAGATAATACAAACTTACGGGCATCCTTGAAGAGAGTAGGCCAATAAAAACCGGATTGCAATACCTTATGTGCAGTTCTATCTCCAGCGTGGTGTCCTCCATAAGCTTCCGAGTGACACTTGCGTAGGATCTGTTCCTGTTGATGCTCAGGTACACAACGTCTAATAACACCATCTTCTCCTTTATAAAGATGTGGGTCATCCCAAAAGTAATGTCTTAAATCATAGAAAAACCTTTTGTTTTGCTGGTATGTGAAACTAGGTGCTATAAACTTAGCAACAATGTAATTAGCATAATCAGCATACCATGGAGCAGTGTTTGAAGCATTTATGACATTTAATTGTTCATCGGGAAAGCTATCATCAATAGGTAGTGGGTCATCAACAACATTTTCTAACCTAGACAAGTTGTCTGCAACGGGGTTCTCTGCTCCCTTTCTATCAACAATATGCAGATTAAATTCTTGTAGCAAGAGAACCCATCTAATAAGTCTAGGTTTAGCATCTTTCTTTTCCATAAGATATTTAATAGCAGCATGATCCGTGTGAATAGTTACTTTAGAATCGACAATATAAGGTCTGAACTTATCACAAGCAAATACAACTGCTAAAAATTCTTTTTCAGTAGTGGCATAATTTCTCTGAGCATTGTCTAGAGTTTTACTAGCATATTGAATAACATTTAATTTCTTATCAACTCTTTTCCCTAGAACAGCACCTACAGCATAATCACTAGCATCACACATAATTTCAAAAGGTAAATTCCAATCAGGTGGCTGAACAATAGGTGCAGAGGTTAATGCTTTCTTAAGTATTTCAAAGGCTTCTACACAATCATCATCAAAGATGAATGGTATATCTTTTTGTAATAAATTAGTCAGAGGCTGAGAAATTTTTGAGAAGTACTTAATGAACCTCCTATAAAACCAACATGACCAAGGAAACTTCTTATACCTTTGATGTCCTTGGGACACGGCATCTTTTCAATAGCATCAACTTTAGCTTTATCAACTTCAATGCCTCTTTCAGAAATTTTGTGCCCCAAGACAATACCTTCATTAACCATAAAGTGGCATTTCTCCCAATTCAAGACAAGGTTAGTTTCTTCACATCTCTACAAAATTCAATCAAGGTTGCTTAAGCAATCATCAAAAGAGGATCCATAAACGGAGAAATCATCCATGAATACCTCACATATCTTTTCACAAAAATCAGAAAATATAGCCATCATGCATCTTTGAAAGGTAGCAGGTGCATTACATAAACCAAAAGGCATACATCTATAAGCAAAAGTACCGAAAGGGCAAGTAAAAGTGGTCTTAGATTGATCATCAACTGACACAAGTATTTGAGAGAAACCAGAATAACCATCTAGAAAGCAAAAATGTGTATGTTTTGATAATCTTTCTAGCATTTGATCAATAAAAGGTGAGGGGTAATGATCTTTTTTAGTAGCCTTATTTAATTTGCAGAAATCAATTACCATCCTATAACGTGTAATAATTATTTGCGGAATCAATTCATCTTTATCATTAGGAACGACAGTAATACCTCCCTTCTTAGGAACACAATGGACACGACTTACCCACTGACTATCAGCAACGAGATAAATTATACCTGCCACAAGGAGCTTTAGTATTTCTTTTCTTACCACTTCTTTCATCTTAGGATTCAGTCGTCGTTGGTGATCAATAACTGGTCTGGCATCTTTTTCCAAATTTATTTTGTGTTGGCATAGAGTGGGACTAATGCCCTTAAGATCATCAAGAGTATATCCAATAGCAGCATGGTGCTTCTTCAGAGTTTTCAATAATTTTTCTTCCTCCTTCTCTGAAAGGTTAGCACTAATAATAATAGGATATATCTTCTTTTCATCAAGATAAGCATATTTAAGAGTATCAGGCAATGGTTTAAGCTCAAACATGGGATCACCCTTGGGTGGAGGAGGATCCCCTAAGATTTCAACAAGCAAGTTTTGTTTCAGAATAGGTCCCTGTTTAAAGAACACTTCGTCTATTTCCCTTCTTTCATTCATATACATATCATTTTCATGGTCTAGCAAATATTGTTCTAAAGGATCACTAGGAGGTATGGAAATAGAAGCAAGACCAATAATTTCATCTTTACTAGGCAATTCTTCTTCACGGTGTTGTCTACGAAATTTAAAAAAGTTGAACTCGTGAGACATATCACCTAAACCAATAGTAATAACATCCTTTTTGCAGTCTATCCTAACATTAACAGTGTTTAAGAAGGGTCTACCAAATATAATGGGACAAAAGCTATCTTGTGGGGAACCAAGAATAAGAAAATCAGCAGGATATTTAGTTTTCCCACACAAGACTTCAGCATCTCTAACAATTTTGATTGGTGAAATAGTATCTCTATTGACCAGTCTAATGGTGACATCAATTTCTTCTAACTCAGCAGGTGCAATATCATGCATAATTTCTTTGTATAAGTCAATAGGTATTGCACTAGCACTAGCACCCATATCACACAAGCCATGATAACAATGATCTCCTATTTTAACAGAAATAACAGGCATGCCTACCACAGGTCTATGTTTATCTTTAGCACAAGGTTTAGCAATTCTAGCAGTTTCATCACAGAAATAAATAACGTGCCCATCAATATTATCAGCCTAGAGATCCTTAACAATAGCAATACTAGGTTCAACTTTAACTTGCTCAGGAGGTGTATAGGTTCTAATATTGCTTTTACGAACCACAGTTGAAGCTTTAGCATGATCTTTTATCCTAACAGGAAAAGGTGGTTTCTCAACATAAGCAGTAGGAATAATAGGATCATTATAAGTGACAGTCTTTTCTTCAACTTTAATAGGTGCAGCTACTTTTACTTCAATGGGGGGATGATATTTAAACCACTTCTCCTTAGGGAGATCAACATGAGTAGCAAAAGATTCACAGAAAGAAGCTACTATCTCATAGTCAAGTCCATATTTAGTGCTAAATTTATGGAAAACATCGGTATCCATAAAAGATTTAACACAATCAAACTTAGGTGTCATACCTGACTCCTTACCTTCGTTGAGATCCCAATCTTCAGAGTTGCGTTTAATTCTTTCCAATAAATCCCATTTGAATTCAATAGTCTTCATCATAAAAGAGCGAGCACAAGAAGTATCGACCATGGTGCGGTTGTTATCAGAAAGCCGAGCATAATTTTTTTGAATAATCATTTCTCTTGAGAGCTCATGATTGGGGCATGAATATAACATTGACTTAAGCCTCCCCCAAGCTTGAGCGATGCTTTCTCCTTCACGAGGCCAAAAATTATATATATATATATATATATATATATATATATAATAATTACGATCACGATGAACAAGATGCATAGGATAAAACTTCTGATGAAATTCCAATTTCAGTTGTTTGTAGTTCCATGAACCCATATCATCACATAGCCTATACCATGTCAATGCGTCTCCCTCCAAAGATAAAGGGAAGACCTTCTTCTTTATAACATCATCGGGCATACCTGCAAGCTTAAATAATCGACAAACTTCATCCACATATTTTAGGTGCTCATCAGGATGTAATGTTCCATCTCCTGTAAAAGGATTAGCTACCGGTTTTGCTATCATACCTGAAGAAATTTCAAAGCATACATTTTCATTTTCAGTAGGTTCATTAGGTTGAGGAGAAACTCTTTGCTCTACTCATCGGGGTGAAGATACCCTGAACAAGCCCCTCAGAGGATTACTTTCCATAGTAACAAGTGACAGTAAATTTCAGCACACTATATAAATTTTTCCTTACCAAATTCCACCTACCAAAGGCGCTTCACTCCCCGGCAACGGAGCCATAAAAGAGTCTTGATCACCCACAAGTATAGGGGATCTATCGTAGTCCTTTCGATAAGTAAGAGTGTCGAACCCAACAAGGAGCAGAAGGAAATGATAAGCGGTTTTCAGTAAGGTATTCTCTGCAAGCACTGAAATTATAGGTAACAGATAGTTTTGTGATAAGATAATTTGTAACGAGCAACAACTAACAAAAGTAAATAAAGTGCAGCAAGGTGGCCCAATCCTTTTTGTGGCAAAGGACAAGCCTGGACAAATTCTTATATAGAGAAAAGCGCTCCTGAGGACACATGGGAATTATCGCCAAGCTAGGTTGCATTACGATCATATGATTCGCGTTTGGTACTTTAATAATTTGGTATGTGGGTGGACCGGTGCTTGGGTGCTGTCCTTAATTGGACAAGCATCCCACTTATGATTAACCTCTATTGCAAGCATCCACAACTACAACAAAAATATTAAGGTAAACCTAACCATAGCATGAAACATGTGGATCCAAATCAGCCCCGTACGAAGCAATGCATAAACTAGGGTTTAAGCTTCTGTCAATCTAGCAACCCATCATCTACTTATTACTTCCCAATGCCTTCCTCTAGGCCCAAATAATGGTGTAGTGTCATGTAGTCTACGTACACATAACACCACTAGAGGAGAGACAATATACATCTCATCAAAATATTGAACGAATACCAAATTCACATGAGTACTAATAGCAAGACTTCTCCCATGTCCTCAGGAACAAATGTAACTACTCACAAAGCATATTCATGTTCATAATCAGAGGGGTATTAATATGCATATAGGATCTGAACATATGATCTTCCACCAAATAAACCAACTAGCATCAACTACAAGGAGTAATCAACACTACTAGCAACCCACATGTACCAATCCTAGACTTGGAGACAAGAATTGGATACAAGAGATGAACTAGGGTTTGAGAGGAGATGGTGTTGGTGAAGATGTTGATGGAGATTGACCCCCTCCCGATGAGAGGACCGTTGGTGATGATGATGGCGATGATTTCCCCCTCCCGGAGGGAAGTGTCCCCAGCAGAACAGCTCCGCCGAAGCCCTAGATTGATTCCGCCAAGGTTCCGCCTCGTGGCGGTGGAGTCTCGTCCCGAAAGCTTGCTTATGATTTTTTCTCATCAAAAGACTCCATATAGCAGAAGATTGGCATCGGAGGGCCACCAGGGGGCCCATGAGGCAGGGGGCGCGCCCAGGGGGGTAGGGCATGCCCCCACTCTCGTGGCCAGGGTGTGGCCCCCCTCTGGAACTTCTTGCACTCAGTATTTTTTATATATTCTGAAAATGACTTCCGTGAAGTTTCAGGACTTTTGGAGCTAAGCAGAATAGGTCTCTAATATTTGCTCCTTTTCTAGCCTAGAATCCCAGCTGCCTGCATTCTCCCTCTTTATGTAAACCTTGTAAAATAAGAGAGAATAGGCATAAGTATTGTGACATAATGTGTAATAATAACCCATAATGCAATAAATATCGATATAAAAGCATGATGCAAAATGGACGCATCATACCCCGGAAGGGATTGACAACCCCTTTAACACGTCGGGTTGCGAGAAGTTGTTGTTTGTGTGCAGGTGCTCTTTACGTTGTGTTGCATGGTTCTCCTACTGGTTCGATAACCTTGGTTTCACATCTGAGGAAAATACCTATTGCCGTTGTGCTGCATCATCCCTTCCACTTTGGGAAATACCGACATAGCTTCAAGCGACATCATGTACCCACATCACAGAACCCATGGCCTCTTGCTCCCATTCAGGTGGACCAACAACGTTCCGACAAAACCAGTCTACTTCCATGACACTCTCCCGGCCAGTCCGACCAACTCCCCTTTGGGATCAGTCCTGGGTGGCCCCGATGCCACCTCGTTACATCCAAAGGCCACCGTTTTGGCAAAACAAAAAACATCCCAAACAGGGACAAGAGCGCTCAAACAACCCGGGCACACAAGGTTATTGCCGCCTACCGGGCCAGGGGCAGCGCGCGCACCTAACCTTCCCTAGTTGGAGGCACCGGCTTGAGGCGTAAATAGACCAAATTAGGGCCTTCCCATAATGGCAAATGTGGTTGCACTGGAAAAGCCCGGTTCGGTGGCACCTGACCAACGAAATGACGGAATTTGTCCCCAAAATATATCTGCGATAACTGATACTCCGATATCATCTACCAACCTATGATCCAAGTCATAGCAACATCCTACAAATAATCCAGATATAGTCATAACCTAATAAGCCAAGGGTAGCATATCAACTAAGATCATGATGAATCCAAGAAACATTATACTACTAACCCAATAGATCAAAATATTAACCTAAGATCCACATGATAACATCATATCCAAAATAATACTCCAAAGCATAACATCAAATACCATCATGAAAATAATCACAATAGCCACTAATAATCCAATGGCAACATGTCATCATCATCATCATCTGCAAAATATTAGTCCTAGGAATCCAATCAACATCATGGCAATAACAAGATCAAAATATCACTCCGAGAAATGCCATGAACAAGTCATATGTAGCTAATGCAAATTTTAAGCAAGTTTAAATAAGTAAACCATGGCATTGCATTGCAATCATGCAAATGGAGGGTGTGGCTTGCCTGCGGTGGAGAGATTCATCGGGAAGAAGTGCATGAAGCTCATAGAAAGAAACGCCGGAAATAGTTCTCTCTCGGAGGGGGCTGATTAAGTGCAAGGGCAAAATGGTCATTTTCAGAATGTGACAACATCATGAAAATGATACCACCAGAATGAGCTCGACGATACGAAGAAGTGAGCTTTGGAATCACCTCATTTGGAGTAGGGAGCAACAAGATATGATGATTTTTCTGCCAGGGACTCATTTGTAATAAAATCCTCACAAACAGGCCATTGACAGAAAAACAGAAAACGTATCTTCTAGGAATACGCTTTCACTCACGTGAAAGCTCATTCACGGCTGAAGTAGAAGCGGAGTACGTCTTCAGAAGAGGAAGACCTATTCCTCAGGAATACGCCTCCACTTATCCACGCTGGCAGGCGCGGGACTGGGCCTTGTGCCGCTACCAGGTGGGTCTGCGGTGTCCCCTGGACAGCTGGTGGGGCGGCGTCGTCTCCATCTTCTTCACCAGCTCCTATGCGAAGCAGAGGCGAGCTCCGGCGAGGCTTGCCGGCGACTCCGACCATCTCCCGTTGAGTGCTACCTATGGATGAGCTCAGCGTGGAGCGGCGCATCCATGGGTAGCATCCATGGCCGCGCAAGGTGGACTGAAGCCTCGGCGACTCCAACTCCGGCAGACGGCGGCTCAGGCGTTGATGGATTCACGAACAGAGGCCACCGGAGGAGGGGGAGAGATGTTGGGGAGGTTCGCCGGTGGCCGGGTGGTCTACTAGAGGAGAAAGCAGGAGGGAAGGAGCTCGGACTCGAGCAAATTTAGGAGGATGGCCGCGGCGGCCATGGCGGCGATGGCGAGCAGGGAGAAGCTCCAGGGCTCGGGGAAGAGGCTAGGGAGGGATAGAGGAGTGACGCGAGGGCGATGGTGAAGCGATACGTGTCCGGGGCAGCCTTATATAGGCGCGGACGAAGCTTCCCGAGCTCGGGTGTGGCCAACACGAACGGACCTGCTCCGGCGGTGGATGAAGGCATCATGGGGCGAGCTAAAGGATGGGAGGGAGCAGAGGAGGGTCACGGAACAGAAGTCGACGCCAGGGAGTAGAGGAAACAGACGGTGCAAAGACAAAGCCAAACGGGGCATAGTACACGCATGGGCGTTCGGCAGCTAGCTCCGGCGAGGACGCTGCCGGCGAGGGAACAGGGTTAGAGAGTGTCGTGAGGGGGCAGGGCATTAGGTCGGCAACCATGGACACACAAACTTATCCGAGAAGGGGCTGGTCGACGCGTCCCGACGCGCAGTGCGCGCTCTCCGCAGCCAGAGCGCGTGACCAGCCGTGCCAGCATCGTAGTCACCACAAGACAAGGCAAAGAGAGGCCACGAGGGGCAGGGAAACTGTGTGTAGCATGAGGTCCTTCCATCCTGAAGACTATGAAAAATTAATATCGAGAGAAGAGGCTCTATAGCGAAGCGAGGCATTGATGAAAGTTAATTGTAGCAAACTTGGCTGCGCACTAGTGATTAACAGGGAAGAGTAAATAGCCAAACTTGTTTTCTGGGTTGTTTAGGTTAGGAAGGGCTATGGTCCTATTAAGTTTGAGGAGAAATGGACCAATATAAATCATGGTTGCTTCGTAACAACAAATATGGTCCAGAATCAAAGATGTGGATGATGCACTCACATCGAGAAGCCATTTGAGTTGAAATTTGGTAGACCATGATTATATGGACATATGAAAATGCTGTAAAAATTTCATACCAAACGGACTTGCCAAAATGGTACTTCCTTCACCGGCATCCTCCTTGTCTAGAAACTTGGAATAATATTGGTGATTAAATGGATTGTTGAAATGATTCCAAATTTGGTGGAGAGAATTTATATTGGTAGGGTCATGATCTGGTAATTTCTCAGAATTAATGGAGTAATATAAAATATACTTACTTCACAAGCTGAAAATATTAACAGAATCAAAGATTTGATGTGGTGCTCACATAGATAGTTGGATGGAACTAAAAATTGGAGGAGTGTGATAATATGAGCACATGAAGGAGTGTGCAAAATTTCAATTCATTTGGGTAATCCTAGCTAGTACTTCCTTCACAATGGCTTCTGTTTGCTAGAAACTTTAAAAAATTGCTAAGGAAGATTCACAAGGCAAATGAAGCTGAATTTTGGCACGAGGCAATTACTTGGATGAAATAGCATGCACTGGTACAACGACGTCCTAAACAAACGGTTTAAAACCCCTTTTCATGAAGACATTTGGAACCGTCGCCAAGTGAGTGTGGGCGACACGGGGGGTCCTTCCCACACGACCCATAAATCGTCGGGGATAGGCCCTCGTGGGACCCAGGCTGGGGCCGTGTGCAATCAGGCGAGGCATGGAAACCCAATCATTTCCGTAGGTATGTACATCCCACACGATGAATCCCAGAAATCATTTCCGTAGGTATGTACATCCGACACGGTGAATCCCATAAATCATTTCCGTAGGTATGTACATCCCACACGGTGAATCCCAGAAATCATTTCCGTAGGTATGTTCATCTCACACGGTGAATCCCGGAAATCATTTCCATAGGTATGTACATCCCACACGGTGAATCCTAAAAAATCATTTCCGTAGGTATGTACATCCCACATAGTTCTTTGTGTGGAAACGTGTGTGCAAGGTGGCCTAACGCAAACAGTTTGCTGCTAGAAGCCATGTGTGATTGTTAGTTGATTGAACACACCTACTTTCTAGAAACCGTGCGGGTTGTTTGAGTTCATCGCCCACGGTGCTGTCTGAGTAACTGTTTGCAATAGAAAACCCCAATAAGCAGGGTAATTAGCCTATTATTGATAATCCATGTACTAATCAAACTGATATTTCTTATAAAACACGCCAGATATTTCATATCCATATAAAAGCAACTAGGATTTCATAATCGAATTGCATCAGATAGCTTCGGCACTCAGTTACGCCATTACACAACAGCACTAAGTTTCACATGCAGCATCAGAAACCTTTGGAAAGTAGCATCATACACGGTAAATAGACAGATTAATCTCATCTGGGAAACTGCAGAAGCAGAAGGCAAATATTGAGCCTTCAGTGATGTTGAATGTCCTTGCAACTTTAGGCCAGTGGCTATGGATAATTGCCCGCTCAACCTTCGTCCTCTTCAGCAAGACTTCAATATTGTACCGTGGGTGTTGAATGAATACCTTCCTCTCCTGTTGACCATGCAGGTGGTTTGAGAGGTAATCATCGGTGAACTGCTTTGAAAAGTACTGAAAACAAAGCTATGCATAAATCGCTGTTGTAAATTTTGAAATGGCGCAAGGGGTAAAAACAAGGTAAAAGAGTTGGTACCATCCTATAGTTACTGATGTCTTCTTCATTGTGCAAACAAAGATCTTGCGGTTATTCGTCGCAAGTTTCTTCATCCTAACAATCTTCCCGAGTTTCTTGACTTGACTGATATTCATGGACATCTCATTTCCCCATATGCAAAATGGGTCGAATAGTGGGTCTAAGCCTCTGACAACAGGACCTACATGTGCAAGACCAAATTGTAAGAAACCTAAGTATTAGAATGATTCCTGCAACTACACAATAATGTGCTATTAGCCAAAGGACCCTTCTTGAACAAACCTCGATGGTAAACCGCAGTGTCTCCCATTGTTTCCCTGCAACACACATAAGGAAGATCTTGATCAGGTTAACTGAGAGTTGCCATACTATCAGTAGAATATGTATTGAGTACATCCAAATTTGATTGGTGTCACATGCATAACAATACAAAATTGTAGCCACAACAAATGAAAATCAAATTGCAGAACTGAACCAAATAGTTAAATGGATAGCAGACCAAATGAACCAAAATAGTTAACTGAGCACGACATTGCAAAATAGAAACATGTACTAGAAGATAAGACAGTTAACAAAACAAAGAATGCTTGAGAACAGTACTACAAAATGTAGCAATTGTTAGACCACAGTGTTAACTGAACATTACATTTCAGAGGACCAAACTGTTAACTGAACATCAGATTGCATATTAACATTACAGAGGACAAATCACTAGAAGGCACTGGCGGTGGCCTCGAGAAAACATCACGACCTGTTTTTTAAAGTAGACAACCACGCGACGGTGTCGACGGTGGCCTCGAAGACGAGGTGCTCCTCCAAGATCTGGCAGTCGACACACATGCCAGCCATAGCAACCTCGTTCGCGCATGCGGCTGCATGCTACTCAGCTCCATGTTATACTGCGTGTAAAATGGCTATGGGCGGTGAGGGAGTCCTGGACTAAGGGGTCCTCGGGCGTCCGGCCTGTTAGCCATGGTCCGGACTGATGGGCGGTGAAGATACGAAGACCGAAGACTGCACCAGTGTCCGGATGGGACTCTTCTTGGCGTGGAAGGCAAGCTTGGCGACTAAATATGTAGACTCCTTTCTTTGTAACCGACCTTGTGTAACCCTATATCCTCCCGGTGTCTATATAAACCGGAGGACTTAATCCGGAGGGAGGAGATTCATTATCATAGTCATACAGGCTAGACTTCTAGGGTTTAGCCATTATGATCTTGTGGTAGATCAACTCTTGTAATACTCATATTCATCAAGATCAATCAAGTAGGACGTAGGGTATTACCTCCATAGAGAGGGCCCGAACCTGGGTAAACATTGTGTCCCCTGTCTCTTGTTACCATCGACCTTAGACGCACAGTCCAAGACCCCCTACCCGGGATCCGCCGGTTTTGACACCGACATTGGTGCTTTCATTGAGAGTTCCACTGTGCCATCCTGAAAAGGTTCGATGGCCCCTTCAATCATCAACAATGACGCTGTCCAAGGAGAAACCTTCCTCCCCAGACAGATTTTTGTGTTCGGCGGCTTCGCACTGTGGGCCAACTCGTTTGGCCATATGGAGCAGATCGATAGCTACGCCCCTGGCCATCAAGCCAGATTTGGGAGCTTGAACTACGTCGCGGACATGCATGGAGATTTGATCTTCGCTGGATTCGAGACCGTGTAAATCGCTCCTGGTCACCTCAATGAACATGACCTAAATTTGTCATCGGACCACATTCAGGAGATAGCTCCTGTAACTGCTCTGGCCTTAGGCCCGGAGCATACGGCGACATCTAAGGACTGGAGGTTCAACCCCACCATGGAGGCCATAGATTCCCCGGTGTTGGAGCCGCACATGGACTTAAACTCACACAATATTTGTGTCAGCGGAACTCCGGACTCGTCTCTGGGTGTAAGTTCCGAACCATGTGAGTCCACGGATGCCGAACTTGATCGTTTATCGATCTTCGAGTTCAGCGCCGCAGACATCTTCCAGCACTCACCCATGGGCAATGTGCTAAGCTCATTAAAGAACCTGTCCTTGGTGGGGGACTCACAGCCGAACTATATCCAGTTCGAACAAGAAGCTGATGACATGGAATTTCGCTCCCCACCCGCCACCCACTTTATAGCCACTGTCGAAGACTTAACTGACATGCTCGATTATGGCTCCGGTGACATCGACGGTATGAACGACGATGCCGGAGAAGAAGAGGCCCAGGACCCGCCGTTCATCGGATGTTGGACGGCCACTTCCTCGTACGATGTGTACATGGTGGATACACCAAAGGAGAATAGTGGCGATGACAAAGAAAATCTAGTTGAAAAACATTGGCGTCCTCGGCACCGCTCTAAGTCACGTCATTCAAAGGACAACAAAACTGGCACCGGAGAAGACAATACTTCGGACGATGCCGAAAACAATGAAGACCTTGCTGAGGTAACATCCGAATAGGAGGAGCAAGAAAACGGGCAAGCCAGCCCCGACGAACAGGCCAGGCCCAACGACTCGGAGGACGGTAGTTATCATCCGCTCTCTGAGGATGAGGAAAGCCTCAGCAATGAAGATTTCATCGTGCCTGAGGAACCTCTCAAGTAGGATCGCTTCAAGCGCCAGCTAATAGCCACCGCAAGGAGCCTAAAAAGGAAGTAGTAGCAGCTTCAAGCTGACCAAGATCTGCTCGTCGACAGGTGGACTGACGTTCTGGCAGCCGAAGAATACAACCTCAGACGCCCAGCCAAGAGTTACCCAAAGCGAAGGTTGCTACCTTAGTTTGATGAAGAGGCACCAAAGCCCATACTTCCCTCGCGTAATGCGGCCGACTGAACACTACGCGGTCGGGACAGTGTGGCGGACCGACCACCTCGTGGTCGGGATAGAGCAACAACTCAAGCCGAATAGCAGCCCGCCCCGCCACCACGAAAAAATAGAGACAAAATAGTTCGGGGTCATACACATGACCTCTAGGAGACCCTGGATAGTAGAGCAGGATATACCCGATCAATTTACGGATCGCGAGGATGTTCCTCGAGACGTGATGATGGCTACCTATTCGGACGTGACAAACCTAGTCACACCCGAGCCGAAAACCGCAAACAGACTCCATCGGAGCTACGTCGCGACGCGGCTCGATATAGAGGCACCGCACACCGTCTTTGCTTCACCAATGAAGTAATGGATCACGAATTCCCCGAAGGGTTCAAACCCGTTAACATTGAATCATACGATGGAACAACCGATCCCGTGGTATGGATCGAGGATTTTATTCTCCATATCCACATGGCCCGCGGAGATGACCTCCACGCTATCAAATACCTCCCACTAAAGCTCAAAGGGCCAGATCGGCACTGGTTAAACAGCCTGCCTGAAAAATCTATCGGCAGCTGGGAGGACTTGGAAGAAGCCTTCCTTGACAACTTCCAAGGTACATATATCCGGCCACCGGACGCCGATGACTTAAGCCACATAGTCCAACAACCTGGAGGGCTAGCCAGGAAATTTTGGACTACGTTCCTAACCAAAAAGAACCAGATTGTCGACTGTCCGGATGCCGAAGCTCTAGCGGCCTTTAAACATAGCATCCGCGACGAATGGCTCGCCCGCTACCTTGGCCAAGAAAAGCCGAAATCTATGGCAGCCCTCACAGCACTTATGACCCGCTTTTGTGCGGGTGAGGATAGCTGGCTGGCTCATAGTAAGAATACGGCCAGCGACGCAGGCCCCTCTGAGGCCAAAAACAGCAACGGCAAGCTCCGGCGTAACAGACACAAACGCCAAAGCAATGGTAATAATACCGATGACACTACAATCAACATCGGATTTAGCGCCTCCAAGTCCAGCCAGCGGAAGAAACCGTACAAGAGAAACAATCAGGGACCATCCAGCCTGGACCACATACTCGACCGTCCGTGCCAAATCCATGGCACCCCAGACAAACCAACCAACCATACCAACAGACATTGCTGGGTTTTTAAGCAAGCCGACAAGTTAAATTTCGAGAACAAGGAAAAGGGATCGGAGAGCGAGGATGATGATGAGGAGCCCCTGCAGCCAAACACAAGGGGACAGAAGAAGTTTCCCCCTCAGGTCGAAACGTTGAACATGATATATGCTACACACATCCCCAAGAGGGAGCGCAAGCGCGCACTTAGGGACGTCTACGCGATAGAGCCAGTCGCCCCAAATTTTAATCCATGGTCGTCATGCCCGATCACTTTTGATCGCCGGGATCATCCGACCAGTATCCGTCATGGCGGTTCAGCCGCACTAGTCCTGGACCCAATAATTGATGGATTCCACCTGACGCGAGTCCTGATGGACGGGGGCAGCAGCCTCAACTAGCTCTATCAGGATACAGTGCGCAAAATTGGCATTCATCCATCATGGAACAAACCCACAAAGACTACCTTCAAAGGAGTCATACCAGGTGTAGAGGCCCGCTGTACGGGCTCAATCACGCTCGAGGTTGTCTTTGGATCACCGGACAATTTCCAAAGCGAGGAGTTAATCTTCGACATAGTCCCCTCTCGCAGCGGCTATCACTCACTGCTCGGACGAACTGCATTTGCCCGATTCAACACAGTGCCGCACTATTCTTATCTCAAGCTCAAGATGCCCAGTCCACGTGGCGTCATTATAGTCAATGGAAATACGGAACGCTCCCTCCATACCGAAGAGCACACAGCTGCCTTAGTAGCAGAAGTACAGAGCGGCCTTCTCAAGCATAACCTTAATTCGGCTGCCGAGCCCTCGGACACCGTCAAGAGGGTCCGAACTACCCTACAGCAGGACATCTCGGCTCATCAGGAAGTAGACTACAAATTCGGCCTCCGTCTCAGTACTGGTCAAGTACTGGCATTCGCACCACGCGTACATAACTACGCACTCAAAATTCCATGGGCATCGACGGAGGCATAGCTAGTTTATGATCCGCAATTCGGCTAGACCTCCCCGGACACTCATACTTTCACTATTCCCCTTTTTTTCTTTTCTTTTTCCTTTTTTACAGGCCTTTTCTAGTGGCTTAACCATCGACTCTTTTCAAAGTATAAAAACACCAAGACAACAAGAAGCATGGACATACTGGAAAACTCCTAGGTGGTCTCTTTAACGATCCCTTTACCTATCTTCAAGACCCATACACAGCTCTCTCTTGGTGAAGGCATAGTAAATGGCCTTTCTGCTTATTTCACTACCTGTATAAATGCACTTTAACGCACCAATGAAATTATAGTAGAAACAATTTGCGGCCCAAATTTTGATGGCTCTAGCTTACCACCGGTTCTTATTTTTCTTTATTTTTGTGTTTTCCGTTCTGGTGATTCTATCAGGTAACACCTGTACACTAGGGTGTGTATCAATTTGCCAGGGGCTTCATAGCACCCCACACTACGACAAAAAAAGTCTGAACACTTTTTATAAGTATAGTTCGGCACCCCGAATTTAGCATTATATGCATTGGCTCAAAATCATGTCTTTGGTCAATAGTTGGGTTGCCCGGCTCCCGTGCTTGCTACCTTATGTTCCGCTATATCGACTAACGTAGTAAAGGGAGAACTACTGCGATTGTGCCTTGGTTTATCCAAAGGAACACCTCAGTAGAGAAAGCCGAAAACTGACTGTCATGATGCGGCGAGAGCCGGTCAGCTGTTCGGAGGTTGCAAATCATTGGAGATTTCTTCCACATCACGCGAAGGATCGGCACTTCCTGATTAGATGCTTGCAGCACTCTAGCTCGGATACTAGGGGTTGTTCCCATGTTTTTATTGTCAAACTCCTATGGCTAAGTGAGGGCGTTAACGCTGCATAGTCTGTTTGCCTGGTTTGTTGCGCTAAACAACTCCTTCAAGGACCATATAATTGGATCAAGATTGTTTAGATTCCATCGCGAACACCTCCATACTACCTACGTGGGGGCAGAAGACGACGACTGGAAAACCCTCAGATTTCACATAACACGGCCGCACAGGAGGAAAAATTTAAAAACATAACAAGCATTATATTGAAAACCCGCATTGTTCTATCATACAAGGTAGAAGGAACTTGAATACATTCATTCAAAGATAGTGTCCTATGCACACTGCATTGCTACAATGCGAGACCCCTCTAGGACATCTGCAAAATAGCGCTCGGGTGTGCAGTGCTCCTTGCCCTCCGGTGGCCCCTTGGTCAGCTCGACGACGTCCATCTTCTCCCACCACATCTTGCAGCGTGCGAAGGCCATACGTGCACCTTTAATGCAGGTTGATCGCTTGACGACATCTAGCCGAGGACAGGCATTCACCAGCCGCTTCACGAGCCCGAAGTAGCTGCCGGGCATAGCTTCGGCTGGCCATAGCCGGATTATCAAATCCTTCATGGCTAGCTTGGCCACCTTATGCAGCTCCACCAGCTGTTTCAGCAGATCGGTGAAGGGCACGGGATGCTCTGGCGCAAGATACTGCGACCAGAACAATTTCCCCATGGAGCTCCCTTCTTCGGCTCAGAAGAACTCCGCGGCGCCGGACACACTGCGCGGTAGTTCTGCGAAGTCCCCTGGAGAACTCCGAATCCGGGTTAGTAAGAAATACTTCTTCTTTATATATTTGCTTTGCATGCTAAAGGCCTTACCCGCCGTGATCTTCCTGGCCTCTTGGATTTCCTGGAGGGCACCCTGGGATTCAACCCAGGCCGCTTCCGCGCTTTGATAAGCCTTGGAGAGTTCGATCTCTCGAGCCGAAACATCACCCTCCAGGGTCTCGTACTTCTTCACTGCGTCCTGGACCTCTTGCTGGACCTCGTTCAGCCGGGCCTTCAGCTTCTTGCGAGCGGCCTGCTCCTTGACGGCTCTCTCTTCGGCTTCGGCCAGGGCCATTTTTAGGGCCTCGACCTCGGTCGTCGCCCCTACACATATAATGACACTATGGTCAGTATACATCATTTACTCTTTCCGAATTTATAGCGAGCCATTGCATACCTTGCTAGTCTTCCAGCTGCTTCCTCGCATGGCCTAGCTCTTACTCGTCCTGCTCCAGTTTCTGCTTTAGTCCGGAGACTTCGGTAGTATCAGAAGTCGCGGCCAGCAGCGACGCCTGCTTATTCACATCAGACACACTTGGTTGGTTTCCTGCGGAATTTAATTGATCCTCTATCCGTCTTGTCTTTTCGAACATCGGACAGTGTCTCACGGGCTACTGTCTATGTGGAGATTTTTCTTGGTTAAACGCTGCTTACCTCAAAACCTGTCAGCAAGCCGCTGCAGGCTTCGGTCAGTCTGCTCTTGACGTACTGAACCTTCTCAATCACTGTACCCATAAGGATACGGTGTTCTTCCACAATGGAAGTGCCTCGTAGCGCTTCTGTCGGCGTTCTGGGAACGGGGGTCCCCAGACTTGCCTGCCTGCGGCGTGTCTCAAAGGGGGGCCCAGCGCGGCCCATCTTCACCAACACAAACCCAAGACCCTCGCGAGGGGCTAAGCCTCGCGGGGCGGACGACGCGGAGCTTCCTCAAGCGTGGCCTCGTCAGGCTGGCTCACGAGGAGGCGGAGAGATCAAGGCGGGGTACCTCACGAGGTGCCCGTGACGCAAGCCATGACGACCGGGGGCGCCAGGCAGGTGCCAGCCCGCGCAGCGTCCTCCCTTCCTCTTTGGTGCAAAGGGGGCAAGCGCAGCCGTGGAGTACCGAGGCATCAGGCAAAGGTTGCCATTTCGGTGCAACGAGACCAAGACCAGGAGGACTATGAGATGGAGGTCACCGTGGAGCCCAAGACGGCGTCATCACTAGAGCTTTGCGCAGGCGAAGACTGCTTTTGTCAGGATAGTTGATACTAGCTGTCCCCTTTAAATTAGCCCGCCATTGTTGGCTCCCTTCCCGCTCGATATTTGGGAAGAGGACCAGGGCCTCTATAAATAGGACCAGCCACCCACAGAGCCAAAAGAGGCTGGTGGCCGGGGAAAAAGAGCTGGCCAGAGAGTTGGAAAGATAGAGAAGATCAGGTAGAGAGAGAGAGAGGGGTGACTGAGCTCCTCCCAGCAGTTCATCGCCCCAGCCAAGAGCAGACCCTCGCGAGGCTGTTCTTCCTTGTATTGTTCATCATCATCAGCCCAAGAGGCAATCCACCAGGCCACACACTGGAGTAGGGTATTACACCACAACGGTGGCCCGAACCAGTATAAACCATGTGTCTCTTGTGTTGTTCTTTCCTTAGTTTAGATCCTAGTAAGGCGGAGGAGTGCAGGTAGGTAGGAGGCGAAATCTCCACGCGCACCCCAGTGTTTGAACCTCAAGGGTCTGCCGGAACCCGAAATCCGACATTTGGCGCGCCAGGTAGGGGTGCGCCGGGATTCGTCTTCCACCGCCCCGTTCTCCTCCGACCATCACGCCCATGTCTGACGCTCGTCGGGCCCGCGCCGAGCACCGGGCCGCGCTCGCTGCCCGCGTCGCCCATACGGCCCCTGTCGGCGGGCATCCTCGCCGTTCCCCGTCACCTGCCGTCAACGCCACCACCGGCCCAGCGGGGGATGAGCAGCAAGCATCGTCCCAGCATCCGTCCGTGCGGCAAGACGGCCGCACCGCAACTCCCTCGCTCACCCCAGCTGGTTCTTCGTCCCGCGTGCTCCGCGCGCCCATGGAGGCTCGGGCTGCACTCATCGCGGCGAACGAGCTCCTGCGCTACCGTCCAGTCGATGATGTCTATGAAGAATGGCTCGACCGCATCGCCGAGCTCGTCCGCGCCGCAGGGGGCTCTCCTGCGCCGTCCGTTCCGCTGCACCGCACCCCGCCCCGCGCGGGCAGTGAAGCTCCGGCGGCGCCCCGGCCACCTCCTCCTCAGGAAGGCGCCATGGCTCCAAGGCGCGTGGCCCCTGGGCGGAACCCGCTCTGTCAGGCGCCAGCGCAGCAAGAGCAGAGCTGTCAAGAAGTCCCTCGCCCGCAAGAAGCTGCCCGGGCGCTCCCTGCCCCAGCATGTCGCGACCATGCTCCTGCTCCAGCGCGTCAAGACCCTGCGCTGCTCCCAGCTGCAGCGCGTGGGGACATGCAAGACCAAGTTCCCCGTCATCCAAGGCCTCTCGTGGCCACAACAAGCTGCCGTGCCTTCACCGCCGAGCTACGCAAAGTCACATGGCCCGGCAAGTTCAAGCCAGACTTGCCTCCTCGCTACGACGGCACGGCTGACCCTGCGGAGTTCCTCCAGCTCTACGAGCTAGGCATTGAAGCTGCCAACGGAGACGAGAAGGTCATGGCGAACTGGTTCCCCATGGCACTCAAGGACGGGGCCCGCACCTGGCTCCTGAACCTGGCTCCAGGCACAATCTCCTCCTGGGACGAGATGCGCACCCGCTTCATCGCCAACTTCCAAGGCACTCGCGACCGGCCACCCGCCGTGAGCGACATGCGCCGCATCAAGCAATAGCCCGGGGAGACCCTGCAGAAGTACATCCAGCGCTTCAGCAACGCGCGCCTCAAGATTCCCAAGGTGACTGAGGAGGCCATCATCTCGGCCTTCTCCGACGGCGTGCGTGACGTCAAGATGAAGGAGGAGCTGGCGATGCATGAAGACCTGTGCACTTCCTTGGAACTGTTCAACCTGGCAACCAAGTGCGCCAGGGCCGAGGAAGGGCGTCTCTCCCTCCTCGAGCTGCCTGCCGCAGACCCAGAAGAGAAGAAGCCCAAGGCCAAGGATATGAAGCGCAAGGGGGCTGCCGTGCTCGCGGCAGAACCAGACACCAAGTGGGGCAGAGATCAGCCCGAACCTTCCAAGGGCAGCCGGTACTGTGTGTACCACAACCTCCACACCCACAACACCAACGAATGTCAAGAGCTCCGAGCCGTGCGAGAAGGAAGGATTGGCCGTCGCCCTGACCGCAGTGACCGGGGCTACGGCCGGGGAGGAGGAAGGAACGCAGGACGCTGGGAAGACCGTGGCCCGCGCCAAGGGTGGCGCGATCAACCTCGCGAGGATCGCTGGCAAGATCAGCCTCGCGAGGGAGACTGGAGGGATCAGCCTCGCGAGGATCGCCCGCAAGGCAACGCAGGCCTCCCACCGCTGCCACCGCATCCAAGGAGAAACGAAGACCGCCACCAGGACGAGGGGGCTGGGGGCTTCCAGGAGCCGCGCGCGATCGCCTGCATCCTGGGCGGGGCACAAGCCCCAGCCTCTCAGTGCATCTTCAAGCAGTTCGCCCGCGAGGTGAACGCAATCCTCCCTAGGCTCGAAGCCACGCGCCCTCTCAGGTGGTCGGCGTGCGCCATCATGTTCAGCTCAGCAGATCAGCTCAAGTGTGCGGCTACAGCCGGAGTCCTCTCGATGCTTTGTTCCCCAATCATCAGCAACGTGGTGGTCACCAAGACCCTCATCAATGGCGGGGCAGGGCTCAACGTCGTGTCCATGGAAACATTTAACAACCTCCAAGTGCCCTACAGCCAGCTTCAGCCAACCAAGCCTTTCTCCGGTATCACCGACAGCTCCACGGTCCCGATTGGGCAGGTCCGCCTCCCTGTCACCTTCGGGGCACGCGACAACTACCGCACCGAGCTCATCGACTTCGACATCGCTCACATTCGCCTGCCATAAACGCCATCCTTGGGTACCCAGCGCTGGCCAAGTTCATGGCCGTAACTCACCATGGCTACAACGTCCTCAAGATGCCAGGAAGCGGCGGAGTCATCACGGTGCCCTGTGAAGAGAAGGACGTAGTGTGTTCCCTGGAACGAGCCTTTCAGGCCGCGTCACTGGAAGATCCGGATCGTGGAAGCAGGAGGCCTCCCGAGACCGCCCCTAAGAAGAAGAAGACATCGTCCGGCCCGACCACTCAGGAGGCAGGCCCCTCTGGGCCTGCGCCTGCCCGGGGGGAACCTCCTTCCATTGCATAGGAAAGCGCGCTCGGCGCCCTCCTCAGGCAGGGCTCGGGGGCTCTCTCCTGGAGGGGCCACCGACCTAGCCAGGGTCACGAGGGAGGCGCTTGGGCACCACATGGAGGCGTGTTTCGGAGCATGTTTCCCTCAAGGAGGAGCAAGGCAAGGAGATCCAGACCCTCAGGAGTTCATCAGCAAGGCCATTCAGGAGCTACAGGAGTCAAGAGTCATGAAAGGTGGCCGCCGCCTACCAGCAGTGGCTCCTCATCCAGGCGAGGATGGTGGGCTGCGCATCTGCATCGACATACTAGGGCTCAACCGAGTCGCCTCTCTGGAGTGCCTCTGGCCCTCGCGAGTGGGGCGCTGCGGAGGCCCACCCCACAACTACGTTCGCATGCCTTACGGTTTGCCGAACGCGGCTGACATGTACCAGCGCCTCATGAGGGGCATCACGGAGGCACGAGAGGCTAGGCGGTCCGCCGCCCTGGTAGGGATGGAGATGTCCCGTGAGGAGCCGCCAGCGCCTCCGGAGCCTCCCGAGGCCCCTGGGCCTGGGGGCTCGTGAGGATCGGCTCCCGCAGCCCACCGAGCTTGCTACACCAATGCTCCTTCGTCCTCAACATCATCAGGTGACATCTTTTCGAGTTCTATTTCCAGCTGGGAGCGCCCCCCCAGGGCTGCATTATTCCCAGGCCGCGTGGGTTCGTCCCTGCGGCGTGTATCCCTTTTTATTCCATGTTGTTAGCTTACCTTGTTGGGGGCGCCCCTCGGGCTGCATGATCGCCAAGCTGCTCGGGCCAGGCCCAGCGGCATGTATCCCATTTGCGTTTATTTCCGATCATGCGTTAGACCCACCATGCTTGATTATTTGATGCCGGTCCACGGCACCTCTTCTTCTCCATGCCGACCACTTGCACGTTAAAGGGGGGGGGGGTACCTGAGCATCGCGACTCAGGGCTCTTACTGGCCCTCCAGCTCTCACCCTCTGGCCTTGTCCATGGCATCGCGACCTGGCATACCAGCGATGGCTGAGACCAGCTCGAGGGCCGGGACCCGAGGACGTAGAATGCTGACATCTAACCAAATTTGCAGGGACACATCACAAGATAAGGTCCAGTGCCAGGTGCAACCCGCCTAGAGGTAGGGCCCCGTGAGTCCCGCGCTGGCTCACAGGTGCCCAGATACACCTCGCCAGGCCCTACCGTGCCAGCCTCGTGTCAGGGCGGGGCTGTACACGCCCCGGGGGCTCCTCCCGGAGGGGGGACCCCTCCCACGTACCAGTGGAAGCACCATGCTCCGTGCTGGCTGACGACACTGCCGAGGAGCGGCTATGCCCGTACACATACGGTAGCGCTATGCTCCGTGCTGGTGATAAACAACTAAGGGTGGCCCTCGGGCCGCACCAACCTCAGGGAGCCTAGAGCTCAGTGTCTAGCCTCATCGTAACGCCTCCCCTTGGGAGTGCCGCGTGAGGGGGCTGGGCACGGGGGCTGCGCCTTGGTCACACCCAGACGCACGCCGCTCAGCCAGGTCCCCCCGGGCATGGTTCGTCACGCGTCTCTCCCCGAGCGGAGCCAAGGTACGAAGGCCATTTGAGCGTCAAGGGGGACTCCTGAGCATCGTGACTCAGGAGCCTAACTGGTCGCGTAGCCCCTCACTCCGTGGCCCCGTCCTGGTTTCTGGTCGGGACCAACGCTGGGTGAGGTACGCGCGCGGCCGGGCTCTGCAGACGTAGAACGGTAGATCCACCCGCATCACGCCTCCTTACTAGCTGTTCGTGCGTCAAGGGGGACTCCTGAGCATCGCGACTCAGGAGCCTAACTGGTCACGTAGCCCCTCACTCTGTGGCCCCATCCTGGTTTCCGGTCGGGACCAACGCTGGGTGAGGTACGCACGTGGCCGGGCTCTGCAGACGTAGAACGGTAGATCCACCCGCATCACACCTCCCTACTTGCTGTTCGTGCGCCAAGGGGGACTCCTGAGCATCTCGACTCAGGAGCCTAACTTGTCACGTGGCCCCTCACTCCTTGGCCCCGTCCTGGTTTCCGGTCGGGACCAACGCTGGGTGAGGCATGCGCGGGGCCGGGCTCTGCCGGCGTAGAACATAAGCAAGTAGGAAGGAAAGGCACAAATTTCAAGGAATTCAAAAGCAAATATTACAGTCCACACTGTTATCTCGATGCCAAACGCAAGTTTAAACGCCTCCTCGAGGCATGATACATGTGCAGGAATTAAAGGCAGGACAGGAGCCGCGACAGAGTCACTTGTCAGCGATGGAGCAGCGCGGATTGGGTACGCCTCACGGAGCGGTGGGGTCGGCAGCGCCTTGCTTCGGCTTGGTGCTGAAGGCCCGAAACTTCCCCAACAGGGCCTCTGCACGACCCTTCACGGCCTCGGCAGCGGCATCGGCATGCTCGCCGCTCACTGGCTCCAGCAGGCTGTCGAGGTCGACACCGGGATCGCGAAGGTAGATGTGGGTGAGGACCCGTGTCATTGCTGCAGAAGACAGGACACGCGCCTCGGCCTCGGCCGCAGGGCCAAGACCAAGGGCGACATCTTCAAGAGCGTGAACCAGGAAGGGAAGCAGCTTGGCGGGGCCGTCCTCGGCGCCAGCCAGTGGGCTCTCTAGGCCGCTGTCATAAAGCGTCCTCAGTGAGGAGCGAGCCCTCGCCTCCATCTCCGCGAAGGCCACGCGGTCCTCGGCAAGAACCAGGGCCTCGTCGTCCAGCTTGGCCTTCCTCGCTCCCAACTCCTGCTCCAGCACGCCTAGGCGGTCGCGGCGTTTCTTGAGCTTGACCTCCCTCTCCTTGAGAGCCGCCTCGCGAGCCTTCATGCTTTCTTCCTGCTCTTGGCGAAGGCAGACCTCGTTCGCGAGCTGGTCCCGCAAACCTTGCAGTTCGCCCTCCAACGCCTTGCAATGGCCACGGACGTCGACCACCTCCCCCAGGGCTGCATCACGAGCAGCCTTCGCTTCAAGGACGGACTGCTTCTCCTCGTCGCATGCCGTCGAGGCCTGGACCAGCGCCGCCCGAATCGAAGCATCGGAGTGAACCCATCCTGAAGCCAGCTCCAAGCGCCCGGCCACCAAGCGGGGGTCGGCGCCAAGAAGATCCTGACACAGTCGGTCCAGCTCAGCAACAACACGATCCAGAACGGCAGAAGGAGTCGGAGAGACAGCAGCCGGTGGAGTAGGAGGAGAAGGCGGCAGCGCGGCCACAGCATCCTGAGGTGGAGTCTGCCGCGCCCTGACAGTCGAAGTGGTGGCGGCAGGTAAGAGCACCTCGGGAGCCACTTGGGCCGTGGGGGCCGAGCTCGCCCCAGCTGGCTCAGCCAGGCCTCGCGAGGACGACCGGGCAGGAGAAGCCTGTGCATCGCGGTCACCCTCCTTCACGGGCAGAAGCGCTGCCACGGATGGAACCTCGGGAGCCCCCTTCGGCTTCTTTGCGGCGGGCGCCAGCCTATCCAAGAGATGCGGACGTCAAGCTTCAGAAGCAGAGCAAGAGATAAAGACAAGAATCAAACGCTTACAGGTCGTCGCCAGTTATCTCAAGCGGCCTCCGGCCAAATTTGAAGCCTGAAAGCCGGCTGGAAGGGTCAACCTCGGGAAGCTTGGAGGCGGAAGGCGCATCTGCGGTCCGCCCCGGGGCCGGGGCAGACCCGCGGGAGATCAGCCCGGTCCTGTCCTTCTTAGGGATCAGGGGTGAGCTCCCGCCGTCCTGCTCGTCGTTGTCCTCATCGTCGTCTTCATCGCCATCCTCGTCGCCATCGCTCGGAGAGAGGCGGAGAACGCGGGACCGGCACCGGGGGAAGGGAGCCCTCGACTCTCCATCAGTCGCCTCGGAGTCAGGCCCTTTTCCCCGCTCCCCTCCTTCCTCCTCTTCACTGGAGTCGTCGGAGGGCACGTCCACCGGTTCCTCGGGAGTTTCCGCGGGCACGGGCCCATCCCCGTTGAAGACGGGCATGGACTCCACTACCTGCTCCCAGTCGTCGCGGAGGAACAAGGGCGTAGGAGCGCCCGCCAACCTCGCCACATCGCCCCCGACCAGAGATTGGAGGACCGCAGCCAGATCTCCGTCGGCTAAGGCCGCGGGGATCGGACGGGGCCTCCACATCGAAAGTGAGTACTGCCGAAGCGGGGCCAGCTGGTGCTCCAGGAATTCCCTCAGCAGCAACACGCTGGTCAGCTTCGCCGCCGCCATGTTGGCCGGCCTCAGATCCGCGTCCATCTTCTCCAACATTAGCTTCGCGCGGGAGTCCGTGAGCTCCGCTCGACCCCAATCGCTGGAGCTCGTGGGCTGCTCCATGGGCAAGATCAGCCGAGGGTGGATGCGCCCGGCATCCACCAAGACCCACTTGCTCCTGAAGCCCTCAATCCTTTTCTCGGGGTTCGAAATGGCAATGGCGCCACCGTACGCGACGAAGCTCGCGCACGCGGAAGCAGTACCACGAGAGGTCCGAAGGTAGAAGTAGTGGTGCAGCAAGGCCACTGAGGGCTGCACCCCTACGTAAGCCTCGCAGTAATAAGCGAAGATTGCCAGGAGAAGGACGGAGTTGGGGTGGAGATGCAGGGCTTGTTACTTATAGTGGCGGAGGATAGAGAAGAAGAACTCAGAGAAGGGAGGCACCAGGCCAGCAGCAATGGCACTTACAAAGAGCGGATAGAAGGTGCTCCCTTGACCCTCAGGGGTGGTGGAGCCGGCTTTAAACACCTTCGCCCCGTTGATGCCCTGCGCCGTCGCCATCCGGCGCAACCGGGCGAGGCTCGCCTCCGACACATTCAGCGGGTCCAGGGCAGACGAGTACCAAGCCTGGCCGGGGGCTGGCGAGGCGCCATGGCTTCCTTGGTCACACGGTCGGAGCGGATCTGGAAATTTTGGAGGAAGGAAGGAGAGGCGCAAGAAAGGGGATCTGAGCAGCAACCGGGGAAAGCAAGAAGCAAAGCCTAGGTGGACGCCGCTCCTTTATCAACTCGTGCGGTTGCAAGGGCGCCCACATCCAACCAACCGCCACGCGGCGCCCAAGGCCGCAGGCTGTTAGGGCCCGCGGTGCTTTGCCCTTGCCCTTCCGCCTCCCTGCACGGCCAAGTCCGGGTGCGCCTTGGGCCCGGGGGCTACTATCGGCATTCTGGGAATGGGGGTCCCCAGACTTGCCTACCTGCGGCCTGCGGCGTGGCTCAAAGGGGGGCCCAGCGCGGCCCATCTTCACCAACACAAACCCAAGACCCTCGCGAGGGGCCAAGCCTCGCGGGGCGGACGACGCGGAGCTTCCTCAGGCGCGGCCTCGTCAGGCTGGCTCACGAGGAGGCGGAGAGATCAAGGTGGGGTACCTCACAAGGTGCCCGTGACGCAAGCCATGACGACCGGGGGCGCCAGGCGGGTGCCAGCCCGCGCAGCGTCCTCCCTTCCTCTTTGGTGCAAAGGGGGCAAGCGCAGCCGTGGAGTACCGAGGCATCAGGCAAAGGTTGCCATTTCGGTGCAACGAGACCAAGACCAGGAGGACTACGAGACGGAGGTCACCGTGGAGCCCAAGACGGCGTCATCACCAGAGCTTTGCGCAGGCGAAGACTGCTTTTGTCAGGATAGTTGGTACTAGCTGTCCCCCTTCAAATTAGCCTGCCATTGTTGGCTCCCTTCCCGCTCGATATTTGGGAAGAGGACCAGGGCCTCTATAAATAGGACCAGCCACCCACAGAGCCAAAAGAGGCTGGAGGCCGGGGAAAAAGAGTTGGCCAGAGAGTTGGAAAGATAGAGAAGATCAGGTAGAGAGAGAGAGAGAGAGAGAGGGGTGACTGAGCTCCTCCCAGTAGTTCATCGCCCCAGCCAAGAGCAGACCCTTGCGAGGCTGTTCTTCCTTGTATTGTTCATCATCATCAGCCGAAGAGGCAATCCACCACACCACACACTGGAGTAGGGTATTACACCACAACGGTGGCCCGAACCAGTATAAACCCTGTGTCTCTTGTGTTGTTCTTTCCTTAGTTTAGATCCTAGTAAGGCGGAGGAGTGCAGGTAGGTAGGAGGCGAAATCTCCGCGCGCACCCCAGTGTTCGAACCTCAAGGGTCTGCCGGAACCTGAAATCCGACAGCTTCCAACAAATTATCCGGCGCCTCTGGTTGGACAGAGGTCGCCGGTGGGACGGGCGCGCTTCCTTCTCTTGATGGAGGCTGCTTGTCAGACTCCGGGGCCATATGGGTCTCCGGATCCGTTCCCAGAGGGGGGCCGAATCGAGTACGGCCCCCATCGTTAGTCTCCATGGGGGCTTGTTCCCCCATGTGTCCAGCGACCGAGGTATCGCCCTCCGGTGCCGCCTTGACGGCCTCCCAAACCTCTCCCTGGCCTGGTAAGGTCCTTCGGGATAGCACCTCGATGTCTCCCTAGGCCTCGGGAGAGTAAGAGGCCGGCGGTGTCTCGCTGGCCATCTCCTTTGAGTCCAGTGAGCCCCTTGATGAGGATCGCTCGGAGCTCTCATTGGCCGGACTGCAATAGCATAATTAATCATGTCAATATGACAAAGAGGAGAGGTTAGATTTATTGGCATGTATGAGTCTTAGCACTTATGATGCAGCCTGAGGTTTAGTGCGGGGGCGTCGCTCCGGACTGCTATCGACGTCCCATGCGGAGCTGCCCGCGAGCAGGCCTTTCCCCTTCTTGGGCGCCTCCGCCTCTAGAATTGATGAGGACATCAATACCATTGTTACACCCACAACCCCTACTACTACCTATACTGGACCAATTACTAGAGCTCGCGCACGCCAATTAAATTATCAGGTACTTTCGTTTCTTGGTAATGATTCTAATGTTCATGAGAATATAATGCTGCCTAAATTGGATACATTTGTTTTGCTTACAAATGAAGCCTGGCATGGATAAGAGTGATGAACATTGGAGCAAGAACAAGCATGGAGTTGATGGCATGCGCAAGGGGAACAAGAACGGAGTTACAAGTGATGATTTCAGGACATTAAAGCCACCATAATGAGTGCATGAAGCCTTGGACAAAATATACAAGATGCCACTTCATAAACTTCGTCCAGAGGCTATTCTAGGTGCTGCGTCACCTTATTATTGGGCCAGGCCCATGTAATTTCGAAATACATAAGTACAGGCTGTTTTTAGAGTCCATATGTGTGGGGAAACAAGAGGTAGGGTTGGTTTCGGACCCCTTCCCCAAGGGCCACGAAATTCCCCCCTCTTCCTCCATATATACAGCCCTTAGGGCACCGTTTAGACTTTGGGTTTTGTTTATATTAAAAGTTCGCCATAGCTGCAACTTCACGTACTTCGTTTGTGTTCAACGACCAGAAACCTACTCCGGCAAGGAAACACGAATCGGAATCTGGTGGTGGTAGATGGCAGGGGTGATGATGATGGTGCGGCGGCGGCGTGACAACTTATGACCAGAACTCGAAACTCTAAAAGACTAGACTCTAAGACCAGCAACTAGACACGACGATGCAACCGCAAATTCAACAAAGCAAAACCCTAAAAAGATTATGCAAAGGCTCAGATTGGTTCGGATATGATGAACTAACCCTAATTTTTTTTTGTGGCTTTTTCGTGGACTGTAGGTATGAAGAACAGACTCGATCTAAACTACGAAAAACTGTAAAATCTCACCGAGCAACCTGGAAATCTGATACCACTTGATAGAGGCGGGGGTGTCCCGATCTTTCGATGAGATGATAACTATCGATTTGGTGGAGACGACTTTGACGATCCGACTACAGACGTGCACGACGTTGTGCCTTGGCAATCGCTAAACCAATCTCCTGAGGTTACTGACGATGCCGGAAGCACGGTCAGCCTGACCACGAAGGTCTATTCCTGCAAGCAATCGAAGAACGAGCAAGAATATGATAAAGCAATCTGAATATTGCAAATATATATGAGGTATTGATAATGGTGGGGATCCGGAAGCGGTCTTGGTCTGGTCGTTGGACACAAACGAAGTACACGAAGTTGCAATGGCTAACTTTTAACTAAACAAATCCCAAAGTCTAAACAAATCCTACTTTGGGTTTTGTTTAGACTTTGGGTTTTTTTTTCCGAAACCTACTCCGCCAAGGAAACACGAATCGGAATCTGGTGGTGGTAGATGGCAGGGGTGATGATGATGGTGCGGCGGCGGCGTGACAACTTATGACCAGAACTCGAAACTCTAAAAGACTAGACTCTAAGACCAGCAACTAGACACGACGATGCAACCGCAAATTCAACAAAGCAAAACCCTAAAAAGATTATGCAAAGGCTCAGATTGGTTCGGATATGATGAACTAACCCTAATTTTTTTTTGGCTTTTTCGTGGACTGTAGGTATGAAGAACAGACTCGATCTAAACTACGAAAAACTGTAAAATCTCACCGAGCAACCTGGAAATCTGATACCACTTGATAGAGGCGGGGGTGTCCCGATCTTTCGATGAGATGATAACTATCGATTTGGTGGAGACGACTTTGACGATCCAACTACAGACGTGCACGACGTTGTGCCTTGGCAATCGCTAAACCAATCTCCTGAGGTTACTGACGATGCCGGAAGCACGGTCAGCCTGACCACGAAGGTCTATTCCTGCAAGCAATCGAAGAACGAGAAAGAATATGATAAAGCAATCTGAATATTGCAAATATATATGAGGTATTGATAATGGTGGGGATCCGGAAGCGGTCTTGGTCTGGTCGTTGGACACAAACGAAGTACACGAAGTTGCAATGGCTAACTTTTAACTAAACAAATCCCAAAGTCTAAACGATGCCCTAAGGGCTGTATATATGGAGGAAGAGGGGGGGGAATTTCGTGGCCCTTGGTGGAGGGGTCCGAAATCAACCCTATCTCTTGTTTCCCCACACATACAGACTCTAAAAATAGCCTATACTTATGTATTTCGAAATTACAAGGGCCTGGCCCAATAATAAGGTGACGCAGCACCTAAAATAGCCTCGGGACGAAATTTATGAAGTGGCATCTTGTATATTTCGTCCAAGGATTCATGCACCCATTATGGTGACTTCAAAGTCCTGAAATCATCACTTGTAACTCCGTTCTTGTTCCCCTTGCGCATGCCATCATCTCCATGCTTGTTCTTGCTCCAATGTTCATCCTTCTCCAAGCTAGGCCCTTCATTTGTAAGCAAAACAAATGTATCCAATTTAGGCAGCATCATATTCTCATGAACATTAGAATCATTACCAAGAAACGAAAGTACCTGGTAATTTAGTTGGCGTGCACGAGCTCTAGTAATTGGTCCAGTATGTATAGCAGCAGCAGGGGCTGTGGGTGTAACAATTGTATTGATGTCCTCATCAATATACCACCACCAATCCGAGTCCAGATATACCATCGCCATATACCACCACCAATCCGAGTCCAGATATACCACCACAGTCCGAGTTCCACCAGATTCATCTCCGCCACTAGTCCTAGTCCGAGTCCAGTATTTGTTGCTTTGATTTTGGGTTCCAGATCACGCCATACTCCGAGTCGTGACAGAGTAGGACTCCCGAGGTTACGTGCTACCCGCAGAAGAAAAATAGTTCCAAACTCAAAAAAAAACTAAGTCTGGAAAATTCTGGGTAGGCAGTTTTTAGACCATTTGTACACTTTTTCGAAAAAAAATTGTTGCGGAGCAAAAAATAAAAAAAAGAGGAAAAAAGTGCAAAAAAAGTGAAAAAAGAAAAAAATTGAGAGTGTGCTCCTCCATTGTTTACGTGCAGCGCCGTGATTTTGTTAGTGTTCTAGGCTCGCGTCTCTAGCACGGTCTAGCCTAGGACCAGCACAGTACCGTCGTTGAGCGTTTATTCAACTTTGCATCTCTGAATTGATTATTGCTGACCCTTTTTGCTACCATATTATAAGCCTTCCCAGCTGCACATACATCTACGTCGTGCGTTTGACTCTCCCTGGTAATCGCTCTATCCAAGCTTTGAGAGTTTTGACTATGACGATTGCCGATCACCGCCTGCTGCTGGGTAAGAACTGGTAAGAATTTGAGATTTGCTTGACGGATTTGTGACACCACCACCACCTCTTGTTAGTAGTCTGTAGGATCATATTCTTGTGTGTTTCTATTGTTGCTAACCATGGCAGGATCACAAGCCGACGAGACTGACTGGGAGAACATGACGAATAAGGAGTTGCATGATAAATTTCAGCAAATGATGAGTGGACAGGTGCAAGATGTGCTAAACAGATTTGAAGAGGCCATGGAGAAGATAGATGGCATGGAGAAGACGTTCGAAACAAAGCTCGATAACAGGTTTAATGAATTGCTCACACGTCTTCCACCACCACCACCGGCTGCACCTAACGCACCTCTACAACAACAACAACAACAACGACTACCTACACATCGCGAAACAGCCCTCCGCCGAGCGAGCCATCTCCCTCTTGCACCTGGCCAAACTATTGGTGCTGCTGTTGATACTTCTGTGGCTCCTACTGCTGATGCAGAGGAGGATGATTTTGCGGGAGATTACGAGGATGAGGTTGATCAAAATCAGAACTACGTGCCACCACCAGCACAGCAACCACCAGGTCGTCCACATGCAAATAATGGCAATGGTAGGGCTCACCCTCAGGTACGAGATCATGACCATCTCCCTAAACTAAAATTGAATATTCCACCATTTGAGGGTAGATACGTTACTGATATATATCTTACTTGGGAGTTAGAAACTGAACAACAATTTACATGTTTAAAATATCCCGAGGAGAGACGTGTTCCTGCTGCTGTTTGTGCATTCACTAGTTTTGCATGTGTTTGGCGGTCTGAGCATTGTAGATTATATCCTATTCCAGCTACTTGGGCTTTTTTGAAAACTGCTATGCATACTCGTTGGGTTCCACCATATTATCAATGTGAATTACTTCAATAATTGCAGCGTTTAAGACAAGGAATTTTTTTGTAGAAGAATATTATCAGGAATTACAAACTAGCATGATTAGATGTGGTATTGTTGAGGAGAATGAAGCTATGCTTGCACGTTTTATGGGTGGATTAAATAGAGAGATTCAGACCATTCTAGAGTATAAGGAGTCTACTAATATCACTCGTTTATTCCATCTTGCTTGTAAAGCTGAACGTGAAGTGCAGGATCAACAGGCATTGGCGCGAACTAACTTTTCTGCAGGTAGATCTTCATCATGGATACCACGTGCATCCACTACTTCCACTACACCAGCACCTCCATCAGGTGCCACCTCCAGCCGTGATACAAGAAAGCAGGCACAACCACCACTATCTGCCAAGAGCACACCTCCCGGGCCTGCGCAGAGTTCTTCTTTTTCCATGGCATCAACAGGGCACACAAGTGATATTATTTGTCATCATTGTAAGGGAAGAGGACATTTTGCGAGAGAATGCAAATCTCAGCGTGTGATGATTGCTACTGAAGATGGTGGGTATGAGTCTGCTAGTGACTATGATGAGGAGACTTTGGCTCTTATTACACGTGAAGAACACGGTGGAGATGATTCTGATCCTGAGACGCAATACATGGCTCCTGAAGATGCTGATAGGTATGAATGTTTAGTTGCTCAACGTGTTTTGAGTGTGCAGGTCACACAAGCTGAGCAAAATCAGAGGCATAATTTGTTCCATACAAAGGGAGTTGTGAAGGAACGTTCTGTTCGCGTCATCATAGATGGAGGGAGCTGCAATAACTTGGCTAGCATGGAGATGGTGGAGAAGCTCTCACTCACCACAAGACCACATCCACATCCTTACTACATCCAATGGTTCAACAACGGTGGCAAGGTTAAGGTAACACGTACTGTTCGTGTGCATTTTAGTATCTCTACATATGCTGATTATGTTGATTGTGATGTGGTACCTATGCAAGCATGTTCCTTATTACTTGGTAGACCATGGCAATTTGATAAAAATTCTGTACACCATGGTAGAAACAATCAGTATACTCTTGTTCATAAGGATAAAAATATTACTTTGCTTCCTATGACTCCTGATTCCATTTTGAAAGATGATATTAATAGAGCTAATGAAGCAAAACAGGAGAAAAATAAGAGTGAAAATCAGATTGTGGCAAAAGACTTTGAGCAACAAATGCAGCCTAATAATAAACCATCTAGTGTTGCTTCTGAAATTAAATTAAAAAGTGCATGTTTAATTGCCACCAAATCTGATATTGATGATTTAGATTTTAGCAAATCTGTTTGCTATGCTTTTGTGTGCAAAGATGCATTATTTTCATTCGAGGACGTGCCTTCCTCTTTGCCTCCTGCTGTCACTAACATTTTGCAGGAGTTCGCTGACGTCTTTCCACAAGACGTGCCACCGGGATTACCACCTATTCGAGGGATTGAGCATCAAATTGACTTAATTCCCGGTGCATCATTACCCAACCGTGCACCATACCGTACCAATCCAGAGGAGACGAAGGAGATTATGCGTCAAGTACAGGAGCTGCTCGACAAAGGTTATATACGCGAATCTCTTAGTCCTTGTGCTGTTCCTATTATATTAGTGCCTAAAAAGGATGGTACATCGCGTATGTGTGTTGATTGTAGAGGCATTAATAATATTACTATTCATTGTCGTCATCCTATTCCTAGGCTAGATGATATGCTTGATGAATTGAGTGGCTCTACAATATTCTTCAAAGTTGATTTGCGTAGTGGATACCATCAAATTCGTATGAAATTGGGAGATGAATGGAAAACAGCATTTAAAACTAAGTTTGATTTATATGAGTGGTTAGTGATGCCTTTTGGGTTAACTAATGCACCTAGTACTTTCATGAGACTAATGAACGAAGTTTTACGTGCTTTCATTGGACGATTTGTGGTAGTCTATTTTGATGATATACTGATTTATAGCAAATCTTTCGAAGAACATTTGGAACATTTACGAGCTGTTTTTAATGCTCTACGTGATGCACGTTTGTTTGGTAACCTTGGGAAGTGCACCTTTTGCACCAACCGGGTATCTTTTCTTGGCTACTATGTTACTCCACAGGGAATTGAAGTTGATAAAGCCAAGATTGAAGCTATTGAGAGTTGGCCGCAACCCAAAACGGTCACACAAGTGAGAAGTTTTCTTGGACTCCCTGGTTTCTATAGGCGTTTTGTGAGAGATTTTAGCACCATTGCTGGACCTCTCAATGAGCTTACAAAGAAGGATGTGCCTTTTGTTTGGGGTACCGCACAGGAAGAAGCCTTCACGGTATTGAAAGATAAGTTGACACATGCTCCTTTACTCCAACTTCCCGACTTTAATAAGACTTTTGAGCTTGAATGTGATGCTAGTGGAATTGGATTAGGAGGTGTGTTATTACAAGATGGCAAACCTGTTGCATACTTTTCTGAAAAATTGAGTGGGCCTAGTCTGAACTATTCTACTTATGATAAAGAATTATATGCTCTTGTTCGGACTTTAGAGACATGGCAACATTATTTATGGCCCAAAGAATTTGTTATACATTCTGATCATGAATCTTTGAAACATACTAAAAGTCAAGCTAAACTGAATCGTAGACATGCTAAATGGGTTGAATTCATTGAGACTTTCCCTTATGCCATTAAACATAAGAAGGGTAAAGAAAATGTTATTGCTGATGCTTTGTCTCGTCGCTATACTATGCTTTCACAACTTGACTTCAATTTTTTTGGTTTGGAGACCATCAAAGATCAATATGTGCATGATGCTGATTTTAAAGATGTAATGCAGAATTGTAAAGAAGGAAGAACATGGAACAAGTTCATTATTAATGATGGCTTTGTGTTCCGTGCTAACAAGCTATGCATTCCTACTAGCTCTATTCGTCTTTTGTTGTTGTAGGAGGCGCATGGAGGAGGATTAATGGGACACTTTGGCGTGAAGAAGACGGAGGACGTACTTGCTACACATTTCTTTTGGCCAAAGATGAGACGGGATGTTGAGCGTTTTGTTGCTCGCTGCACTACATGTCAAAAAGCTAAGTCACGACTCAATCCTCATGGGTTATATATGCCTTTGCCTGTGCCTAGTATTCCTTGGGAGGATATATCTATGGACTTTGTTTTAGGTGTACCTCGAATAAAGAAGGGGAGGGATAGCATATTTGTTGTCGTGGATAGATTCTCGAAAATGGCACACTTTATACCATGTCATAAAAGCGATGATGCTGTTAATGTTGCTGATTTGTTCTTTCGTGAAATTATTCGCTTGCATGGTGTTCCAAATACTATTGTTTCAGTTCGTGATACTAAATTTCTTAGCCACTTTTGGAGATGTTTATGGGCTAAGTTGGGGACTAAACTGCTTTTTAGTACTACTTGTCACCCCCAAACGGATGGTCAAACTGAAGTAGTCAATAGAACATTGTCTACTATGCTTAGGGCTGTTTTGAAGAATAATAAGAAAATGTGGGAAGAATGCTTGCCTCATATTTAATTTGCTTATAATCGTTCGTTGCATTCTACTACTAAGATGTGCCCTTTTGAAATTGTGTATGGTTTCCTACCTCGTGCACCCATTGATTTGTTGCCTCTTCCATCTTCAGAGAAGGTTAATTTTGATGCTAAACAATGGGCTGAATTGATCTTAAAAATGCATGAGTTAACTAAGGACAACATTGAGCATATGAATGATAAATATAAACTTGCTGGAGATAAGGGTAGAAAACATGTTGTCTTTGCACCTGGAGATCTTGTTTGGTTACATTTGCATAAGGATAGGTTTCCTAATTTGCGCAAATCAAAGCTAATGCCACGTGCTGATGGTCCTTTTAAGGTGTTAGACAAAATAAATGATAGTGCATATAAACTTGAGCTGCCTGCAGATTTTGGGGTTAGTCCCACTTTTAACATTGCAGATTTGAAGCCTTATTTGGGTGAGGAAGATGAGCTTCCATCGAGGACAACTTCATTTCAAGAAGGGGAGGATGATGAGGACATCAATACCATTGTTACACCCACAGCCCCTACTACTACCTATACTGGACCAATTACTAGAGCTCGCACACGCCAATTAAATTATCAGGTACTTTCGTTTCTTGGTAACGATTCTAATGTTCATGAGAATATGATGTTGCCTAAATTGGATACATTTGTTTTGCTTACAAATGAAGGGCCTGGCATGGATAAGAGTGATGAACATTGGAGCCAGAACAAGCATGGAGTTGATGGCATGCGCAAGGGGAACAAGAATGGAGTTACAAGTGATGATTTTAGGACATTGAAGCCACCATAATGAGTGCATGAAGCCTTGGATGAAATATACAAGATGCCACTTCATAAACTTCATCCAGAGGCTATTCTAGGTGCTGCTTCACCTTATTATTGGGCCAGGCTCATGTAATTTCGAAATACATAAGTATAGGCTGTTTTTAGAGTCCGTATGTGTGGGGAAACAAGAGATAGGGTTGGTTTCGGACCCCTTCCCCAAGGGCCACGAAATTCCCCCTCTTCCTCCATATATATAGTCCTTAGGGCACCGCTTAGACTTTGGGTTTTGTTTAGATTAAAAGTTCGCCATAGCTGCAACTTCGCGTACTTTGTTTGTGTTCAACGACCAGACCAAGGCGTCACAGAACCCCACCTTGATCAATAAAGCTTTCATCTTATATTCGCAATATCCAGATTGCAATCTTAGTTTCTTGCTTGTTCTTCATTTGCTCGCAGGAAACTTGCCCTCATGGTCAGGTTGATCGTGCTCCGGCGTGGTCAATAACCCCTCGGAGTTGGTTTAGTGATTGCTAAGGCACGACGTCCTTGCACGTTCGTAGTCGGATCGTCAAAGTCAACTTCCTCTAAAACGATAACCACTATCTCATCGAATGACGGGACACCTTTGCCTCTATCAAGAATTGTGGAGGCCGCCCTCTTCTTCCTCCCTCCATCAGAGGGAGAGTCGCTCTTCTCCTCCTCATCGTCGTCGTCTTCAACGATGGAGGAACGGGTCTTGTCTTCGGACGTTGCGTCCGAAGCGCCCTTGCGGCAGGGGCCACTCCAGACCCCCTTGGCCTTCCCCATGGCCTTCTTTGCCGGCGCCGTATAGGGCGCCGGCACCAGCATCTCCGCTAAACACGGAATGACTGGTTCTTCAGGCAGCGGAGCCGGACACCAGATCTGCTTTGCCCTCTCCATGCAGTCCTGAAGAAGCAATGATAATAATAGCTTAGATATCATCCTTGAAACAAGCAAGTAGGGGATGCGTTAAAAATAACATACCTTGTTGGTGAGGTGATTGATGTCGTGCCCGCGGTACGAATCCATGGCCGGCGGTGTCTCATTGCCCTTGAAGAGCAACTTCCAAGCATCTTTGTGAGAAGTTTCGAAGAGCCTCTTCAGGGTATGGTGCATCTTCGGATTAAACTCCCATAGAGGGCGGCTTCGGCTTTGGCACGGGAGAATCCGGCGAACTAGCATCACCTGGATTATATCGACAAGCTTGATATCCTTGTCGACCATACTTTGAACACACACCTGCAGCACTATCAGCTCATCTGACGATGACCAATTCGGGCTCTTCTCAACCCAGGAGGTGAGCCGCATTGGAGCGCCGGAGTTGAATTCGACAGCAGAGGCCCAGTTTGCGCCGCGGGGTTCTGTGATGCAGAACATTGTTTCTGTCATTCCTTGACAGTCTTGATGAAAGTGCCTTTCGGCTAGGACACATTAGTCAGCTTGCTCACCATGGCACCTCCGCACTCCGCGTGCTGGCCATTCACCACTTTCGGCTTCACATTGAAGACCTTGAGCCACAACCCGAAGTGGGGTTGGATGCGGAGGAAGGCCTCACACACGACGATGAACACCGAGATGTTGAGGAAGGAGTTCGGGGATAGATAATGGATGTCTATCCCATAATAGTACATTAGCCCGCGAACGAAAGGGTAGAGTGGAAATCCTAGCCCATGGAGGAAATCAGGGATGAATATCACCCTCTCATTGGGCTTCAGTGTGGGGATGACTTGCCCCTGGGCTGGAAGACGGTGGGCTATTTCCTTCGCCAGGTACCCGGCTACCCGAAGCTCAGTAATGTCCTTCTCCTTGACGGAGGAGACCATCCACTTACCTTGACCTCAGGATCCGGACATGGTTGAGTGCTAGCTTGAATGGGAATAAGATGAGAGCTTGGGTACTGGAGCTCAAGAGTGGAAGGGCAGAGGAAGAGAGAAGCCGTGGGAGAAGAAGTGGGAATCCATATCCCCTTATAAAGGCAGTGAATATCGAACGCCTCCCCACTCGCCTTAAAACTCGCCTATTCCCAAGGGCTGTGTAAACAGGCACGGTTGGGTTACCCATGCCCGAATTGATGAAAATCCCGCAATAAGGGGACACGATCTCTGCTTTGACAAGTCGTGGCAATGGCAATCGCGTCTCGAAGCGTGGAGCGGCAGACGAAAAGCGGTTCAAAATTATGACTGGGCAAACATGATGTCATATTACAAAAAGTTGTCAACAGATTGGACTCGTGGAAAATTATATTCCCACTGCGGTTGTGTGTGGTGCGTGTGTTACAGGTCCGGACACATTCAGTACGTCCTAAGACTATCTTGGAGTTCGGAAGGAGGAACCCGCCTTGCAATGCCGAAGAAAAATCTACGCGCTGGATACCTTGTCATTGAAGCCAGGTTCAGGGGCTACTGAGGGAGTCCTGGACTAAGGGGTCCTCGGGCATCCGGCCTGTTAGCCATGGGCCGGACTGATGGGCTGTGAAGATACGAAGACCGAAGACTACACCAGTGTCCGGATGGGACTCTCCTTGGTGTGGAAGGCAAGCTTGGTGACTAAATATGTAGATTCCTTTCTTTGTAACTGACCTTGTGTAACCCTAGATCCTCCTAGTGTCTATATAAACCGGAGGACTTAGTCCGGAGGGAGGAGATTCATTATCATAGTCATACAGGCTAGACTTCTAGGGTTTAGCCATTACGATCTCGTGGTAGATCAACTCTTGTAATACTCATATTCATCAAGATCAATCAACCAGGACGTAGGGTATTACCTCCATAGAGAGGGCCCAAACTTGGGTAAGCATTGTGTCCCCTGTCTCCTGTTACCATCGACCTTAGACGCACAGTTCGGGACCCCCTACCCGAAATCCGCCGGTTTTGACACCGATAGGCGGCGCTTAATTGGAGGAGGGGGCAGTGCTTTCACTGGAAGGTGTTGCTTCGTCAGTCAGGGCATGTGGGACGGGAAAGGAGAAGGATGGTGTGGGTGGGGTGTGGATTACCTGACCATATCGACGAGGCTGCGCAGCAAGAAGAAGGGTCGACATCGACGAGTCCGCGCAGCAAGAAGAAGGGTCACCGGCGAGGAGGCGGCGTTGCAAGAAGAAGGGTTGCCGGCGAGGAGGCTGAGCTGCCACTAAGCAGCAGTGAAGGTTTGAACTTGGAAAGCAAGGAGGAAAAGTGGAAATGTGGCTTTTGGTAGGAGGGAGGGGGCGGAGAGATAGATATTTCTGCGGTGGAATTTTTTTTCACTCGGTGCCGCAAGAAACTGGCGCGCAAGTGTGGTTCAAGCAGGGGCGGTGGACTATAGACGACGATGCTTCCTGCATAAGCCAGACAAGACGGTGCGCCAAGATATTTTATATCGCACCCCACACGATTCTTTCTAGTAAACTATTTGTGCCATACCTGATTTTTTTCATTATGTTCTGAAAGACAAAATGGTGTTACGGAGGGAAAGGATGGTGTTTGAATTGCTGGAACATTTACTACAGTGAACATGCAAGTAGTACATGAGTGTCATGTTTAAATTTGGAATTACTCCGGGTTCATTTGGCATTTTTATGCATTAATTGAGTTTCTGGGCATTTCATGTGCATAATTCAAATTTGAACTACAAGCACATGC
This sequence comes from Triticum dicoccoides, assembly GCF_002162155.2. NCBI lineage: Eukaryota > Viridiplantae > Streptophyta > Magnoliopsida > Poales > Poaceae > Triticum > Triticum dicoccoides. The sequence goes on along the minus strand of NC_041390.1, from coordinate 297,979,039 downwards.
TCCAATGCACCAAAGTTTGCTGAAAAACCACATGTGTGTCTTTGGGTGAATTTATAGGTCTCATGCAAGAAATGGGAATAAAATTCAAACATCTGGGTGTCGTGGCTCAGCCGGAATGATTGAGAAACTTGGTTTTTTAATTCTTGTAAATCCAAAACACGACTGAAAATCATGAAACTTGGCATGGTGTCATGACATGGCACAAACATGCTGCAGTAATTTTTTTGGCCGAATTGGGACAAGCTTTGGTGTAAGCTTCTTGCAAACCGGAGCTTCCCTCAAGAAGGCTCCTGGTTCCGAGAGGGAAAGTGTCACCTCTGTGTGCGAAACGACATACATACACTACCTTCTCCCACCTTAATTTTTTACACAGGCAGATTAGACCAAATAGAAATATCGTGCTAAATTTTGGAATTACTCCGTGTTCGTTTGGCCTTTTTATACATTAATTGAGTCTCTAGGCATTTAATGTGCATAATTCAAATTTGAACTACAAGCACGTGCTCTAGTGCACCATAGTTGTTTGAAAAATCACATGTGTGTCCTTGGGTGAATTTCTAGGTCCCATGCAAGAGATGGGAGTGAAATTAAAACATCTGGGCGCCGTGGCTTGGCCAGAAAGATTGAGAAACTTGGTTTTTCAATTCCTGTAATTACAAAACATGCGTGAAAATCATGAAACTTGGCATGGTATCATGACATGGCACAAACATGCTACGGTAATTTTTTTGGCTGAATTGGGACAAGCTTTGGTGTAAGCTTCTTGCAAACCGGAGCTTCCCTCAAGAAGGCTCGTGGTTCCGAGAGGGAACGTGTCACCTTCATGTGCGAAACGACATACGTACACTACCTTCTCCCGCCTTCATTTTTTTGCACATCCAGATTAGACCAAATAGAAGTACCGTGCTAAATTTTGGAATTATTCCGAGCTCGTTTTGCCTTTTTTATACATTAATTGAGTTTCTGGGCATTTAATGTGCATAATTCAAATTTGAACTACAAGCATAGGCTCCAGTGCACCAAAGTTGTTTGAAAAATCACATGTGTGTCCTTGGGTGAATTTCTAGGTCCCATGCAAGAGATTGGAGTGAAATTCAAGCATCTCACTACTGCAGGATGCTGCTAACGCGACACTACAATCAGAGACCCTTCGAGAAACTGTGTGCGATGTCATAATCGCAAACGGTGTTGTATGAAAACCGTTAGAAATGTATAAAATGTTTGTGACGATGGATGCATCAAACACGGTTCAGGTTTTAGTTGCGTGTGCGATGAAGGGCATACGGTTCAGTTCAATTAACTATTTGCGATGAGGAGGAACAAAAGAAACGGGCAGCCAGATGAAGGTGTGTGCGATACACAACATACGGTTCACTCGGATGAACTGTTTGTGATTAGGCAACACAAAAGAAACGAGCAGCTACATGAAGGTGTGTGCGATATACAGAATATAGTTCACTCGCATGAACTATTTGTGATTAGGCAACACAAAATAAATGGTCAGCCAGATCAAGGTGTGTGGGATATATGGCATGCGGTTCACTCGGATGAACTGTTTGCGTTGACACAAGAGTACATAAACGGTTCAAGTTAACAAGACGCGTGTGTTGTGCGATGGGATTGCATGCGGTTCACTCGGCCCTTGTCGTCAGTGTGTGACCTCTGTGGCAACCATTCGCTTCCCAGGCGCCTCTTCGTGTACCGTGGCAACCGTCCACCGACTCTTCGCCTTTCCCTCTCGATTTGGAACTGCTGTCGCACACTAGCTCTTCCTCCCTCATCCATTGGCCTTCACCCTTCCTTCTGCCATTGTTTGATCGTCTTCTCCATGGAGGAAACAAGCCGGAAATGACCCCGTTATTCTTGCTCCTATCTGAATGACGATGCGGTGGATGAACGCATTGATCGGTACGACGTCATCACCTCGGCTAGCATGACAGGTTCGTTCAAGACAATTCTCGACTCAACTAATAACATCATTACAAGGAACCCAAGGGTCCAGGAGTAGTTTGATCTTCCCCATCTTCTTCGCCGTGACCCCGCTGACTGGCGCGGGGACGATGGAAGCCTCGCCTTGTGCAAGTTGATGCCGCTTGATAATGATACGTGTGATGTTAAGATGCCATCGCTTGAGGGCAAGGCTTGGGCAGGCGCAAATGAAGATTGGGTTGTTTATATTGGGTACAACTGTGAGTGGGAACTTGTGAATGTGTACACTCATCACCGGTTTCCACTTCCAAAAATCTCAGACTGCCCAGAGGTTGAGCACACAGATGGTCTACGTGAGTTCAAATACGATCATGGTAACTGTCGTCTACGAAAGATAGCAATTTGTCGAGTTCCCAACCGCTCTTGGGATTACACGAACTATGAAGTTTTTGCTATCTTCGACAAGCTTGTTTCCTTCCTTACTTCCATGCCTCGATGGATATTGCTCAAAAATTAGTTTCTATACACGGATGAGTACTGTGATGCAATTCAATACGAGGGTCTTGTGTTTGCTGCCACCACTCATGGCACTGTTTTTGCATGGAATCATCATGCTTTCGGTACATTTGTCTTCCACCGTAATTATAAGTTTTCATCCACATGCATGCGGGTTAGCTAGTTTCCCTTTACTAATTAATAAACCTTCTTGTGTTTCCAAGGTCCTGTGAACATTCCACCACCTATACTTGAAAATTTTATTCACGAGCATGAGGACGAGTAGGACCCATATACTCAGTGGCGCCTGGCAACTTATTCCAATGGATCACCTCTTCTTGTTTGTATATGGGGCACTGCTAATGGTGCTAAGGAAGCAGGTGTTGTCTCGTACGGTCGCACTCTCCGGACCTATTCCAACATCCCTTGCAGGGTATTCGGGATGGATACTACTGTACTAACGCCAACACCTGCTCCCTGGTTCAGTATTGAAAGTCTTGGAGGAAACTCGCTCTTCCTTGGACAAAACTATCCAGCTGCTGTTGACACAACGTTACTACCATTTATGAGAAGCAACTGTATCTATACCTTGGACATTACTATGCTTCCCTACCGTCCCAATATGGGTATTGAAATAGGTCGCTTCAGCCTGGATGATCAGTCCTGCGTCCGTCTCGAGATTGACAGTAGCTGGCCCTTCCCAGAGAATCACTTCTGGTTCAAAGCAAGCGTTTCCAATGCCGACGAGTGGTTGAGCTAAAGTTCATTTCATCGCTTCGTTATTTGTTGTGTGAGAAAAACTTTACTAGAATGTTTTGTTGGAAATGATCTATAATCCAACGTGTATCCTCGTTGTCGTTGTGGGTTGATGGCTTGTTGTATGTAATCAATGGTACATTTGCATATGCGTCCATGAACTCACGCCTTCTAGTGGTGTCCATATGAACAGTGCTAGTGATTTTAGTTGCAAAAATTAGATAGTACTAGTGATTTGTAGCTGCATATTTTGACAAATCGCAGTGTTACAAGGTTGACAAATGGCAATGTTACTAGATAAACAAATGTTGATCTTTCTAGTTTGAGAAATGGCAACATACCCAAAATGACAGATATGCAAATCTTACCCAATTGTTTGTACGTGGTTGCACACGGGTCATGCAAAACAACCGTTTGCATTGAAGGGATGCAGAAATCCTGCTTGGCACATTTTCCCTTGGCTTCTTGGGGAAGCTGTCGGTTTTGCATATGGGTGTTCTAACTAAAACGTTTGCGATGAGTGTTTTATATTTAACAAACGTTGACATTTTTTCAAAAGAAAATTGTTTGATAAGTTTGTACATTAAGAGACAAAAACACAAGTTTGTTCAAACCATATCTTTCATTCAGTCACACTGCGAATTTATATTCATATGATCGAGAATTCGAGATACGGTATTAAACCCCAAAAAACTATTTCCGACGGCGGTGTGCCGCACCGTCGTTGTCGTTGTCGTCCTCCGAGACGTTCTCTGTTGAATTCTTCAAGGCAGAACAAAATGTTCTTCACTTGTAAATCAAACATCATGTCGTCGCACGATCGGCGGGCGGGGTGCTGGAGGACGGAAACTAGCACCGCTGAGAGGTAGTGGTCGACGACAGCGTCCCATGCCGCTGGGTGGGGGGGCGCACGGGCACGGGCACAGGGACGGGTGCGGCGGGGGCAGCCAAAGGCATGGGGACCGGCACCGCGGTGGGTGGAGGGGCACGCATGGGCACAACGGATGCAGCCAAACACATGGGGGCTGGCGACACAGTGGGTGGAGGGGCGCACACGGGCACGGGCGCTGGCGCTGGCAAGTACATGAGCTCGCGTGGGTCCGCGTAGACCTCGCTGACACCCGCGGCTTCCAGCTCTGCGATAGTGCTCGGCGATCAACCTGTCATTGCTGCGGGGATGGTCGCTGGCGCAAGCGCGTGGATGGGAGCTGGGACGGGAGCGGGTGTCGGTGTCAAAACCGGCGGATCTCAGGTAGGGGGTCCCGAACTGTGCGTCTAAGGCGGATGGTCACAGGAGGCAGGGGACACAATGTTTACCCAGGTTCGGGCCCTCTCGATGGAGGTAATACCCTACTTCCTGCTTGATTGATCTTGATGATATGAGTATTACAAGAGTTGATCTACCACGAGATCGTAGAGGCTAAACCCTAGAAGCTAGCCTATGATTATGATTGTTGTTGTCCTACGGACTAAAGCCACCGGTTTATATAGACACTGGAGGGGGCTAGGGTTACACAGAGTCGGTTACAAGGGAGGAGATCTACATGTCTGAATTGCCAAGCTTGCCTTCCATGCAAAGGAGAGTCCCACCCGGACACGGGACGAAGTCTTCAATCTTGTATCTTCATAATCCAACAGACCGGCCGAAGGATATAGTCCGGCTGTCTGAGGACCCCCTAATCCAGGACTCCCTCAGTAGCCCCTGAACCAGGCTTCAATGACGATGAGTCCGGCGCGCAGATTGTCTTCGGTATTGCAAGGCGGGTTCCTTCTCCGAATACTCCATAGAAGATTTTGAACACAAGGATCATGTCCGGCTATGCAAAACAAATTCCACATACCATCATAGAGAGTATAATATTTCCACAAATCTGCTGACAATTTTTCATAACGTGACATCACGCCATGGCCCGGTCATTATTCGAACCGTTTTTCTCAACCAGCTACTACACATATTGCGAGGCGGTTTTCTTGGCACGTCTTGTCGAAGCAGAGATCGTGTCCCCTTATCACTGGATTCTGATCAATACGGGTGTGGGTAACCGAACCGCGCCATCAATTATGACGCTTGGGGAATAAGCGAGTTTACCAGGCAAGTGGGGAGGCACAGAACCCCTGCTGCCTTTATAAGGGGATAAGGACTCCCTTTCGCACCCACGCTTTCTTCTTCCCGATCCATTCCCCTTCGCCCGAGCTCCATCGCCCGAGCGTTCGTCTTCTCTGCCCACAAAGGCCTTCCGAAAATGTCCGGATCTGGAGCAGGAGGCAAGTGGATGGCCTCTACCGTCCAGGAGAAGCATATCAAAAAGCTTCGAGAGGCTGGGTATCTGGACAAAAAAATTGGCCGCCATCTCCCGACGGCGGGACAGATCATTCCTACTCTGGAACCTCAAGAGAGGGTTATATTCCTCCCTCATTTTGTCTGCGGGCTAGGGTTTCCCCTCCACCCGTTCGTTCGCGGCATCATGTATTATTACGGGATCGATTTTCACGATCTATCCCCCAATTCCTTCCTCAACATCTCGACATTCGTCATCGTGTGTGAGGCTTTTATCCGCATCTCGCCACATTTCGGCTTATGGCTGAAGATCTTTAATGTGAAGCCCAAGGTGGTGAGCGGCGAGCACGCTGAGTGCGGGGGCACCATGGTGAGCAAGATGCCCAATGTCACATGGCCAACATGTACTTTTAATTATTCCGTCAAAGAGTGGCAACAACAGTGGTTTTACATTACTGAGCCGCGCGGCACGGAATGGGCCGCTGCTCCAGAGTTCCGATCCGGAGCCCCTCTACGACTTACGTCCTGGCTCAAGAAGGGCCTGAACTGGTCTTCGTCCGACGAACTGTCTATGCTCCAGACACGCGTTAAAGATATGGAAGACAAGAACATCGAACTCGTCAATGTAGTCCAGGTGATGCTAGTTCGCCGGATCCTGCCTTTTCAGCACCGGACTTGCAATCTATGGGAATTCGATCCGGCCAAGCACCAGACCCTGTGAGGGAGTCCTGGATTTGGGGGTCTCCGGACAGCCGGACTATATCCTTTGGCCGGACTATTAGACTATGAAGATACAAGATTGAAGACTTCGTCTCATGTCCGGATGGGACTCTACTTGGTGTGGAAGGCAAGCTAGGCAGTACGGATATGGATATCTCCTTCTTTGTAACCGACGTTGTGTAACCCTAACCCTCTCTGGTGTCTATATATACCGGAGGGTTTTATTTCGTAGGACACAACAATAACATACAATCATACCATAGGCTAGCTTCTAGGGTTTAGCCTCTCTGATCTCGTGGTAGATCTACTCTTGTACTACCCATATCATCAATATTAATCAAGCATGACGTAGGGTTTTACCTCCATCAAGAGGGCCCGAACCTGGGTAAAACTTCATGTCCCCTGCCTCCTGTTACCATCCGCCTTAGACGCATAGTTCGGGACCCCCTACCCGAGATCCGCCGGTTTTGACACCGACATTGGTGCTTTCATTGAGAGTTCCTCTGTGTCGTCGCCGTTAGGCTTGATGGATCCTACTATCATCGATAGCGATGTAGTCCATGGTGAGACTTTCCTCCCTGGACAGATCTTTGTGTTCGGCGGCTTTGCACTGCGGGCCAATTCGCTTGGCCATCTGGAGCAGATTGAAAGCTACGCCCCTAGCCACCAGGTCAGGTTTGGAAGCCTAAACTACATGGCCGATGTCCGCGGAGACTTGATCTTCGACGGATTCGAGCCTCTGCCTTGTGCGTCACGCGGTCATGATGAGTACGATTTAGCTCTACCATCAGACAGTGTTCAGGAGATCGCACCGGTAGCCGCTTCGACCCTCAATTCGGAGCCAGTTGCGCCATCCATGGACGGGTGGATGGACCCCGCCACGGAGGCCTTACCCTCAGTGGCGATCGAGCCGAACATCGACCTTACCTTGCACGAGAGCCGTATTGTTAAACTGCCGGATCTTTCTCCGGCCACAGACTCCGAACCACCTGCGCCCGATCCTATTGAATCCGATTGGGCGCCGATCATGGAGCTTACCTCCACGAATATTTTTCAGCACTCGCCCCTTGGCGACATACTGAACACATTAAGGTCCCTCTCCTTGTCAGGAGGATCCTGGCTGAACTATGTCCGGCAGGATTGGGATGCGGATGACGAAGAAATTCGCCGCCCACCGACCACCAACTTAGTAGCCACTGTCGATGACTTAACCGACATGCTCAACCTCGACTCCGAAGACATCAACGGTATGGGCGACGATGCAGGAGACGGACAGGAACCACTGCCCACAGGGCACTGGACGCCCACTTCATCACATGACGTATACATGGTGAACACACCAAAAGAAAATGACGACGAGGAACGGAAGGACGCAACGAAGGGTTGTCCCCTCGAGAAGCAGTCAAAGCGGCGGCGTAAGCGCCGCTCCAAATCCCGCCTCAATAGAAACAAAATTCATATAGACCCAGCGTTAGAATATGGTGAACCATCGCCGGACCACGGCAACATGGAGAATCAAACCGAACAACCTGACTCTGTCAAAGATAATAGTCCGGACAACCTCACACCGGACAGACACCCGGAGCAACAGAATGCCCGTCAAAGGCTTGTTGCCACCGCGAGGAGTCTAAAAAAGCAGAAGCAAAGACTCAAGGCTGCACAAGACACACTCGGAATCAGATGGAGCAAAGTACTCAACGCAGCAGCGAAGTATGGCGGTAATCGCCCCACCAAGAGCTACCCGAAGCGAAAGTTGCTACCTGAATTCAATGAGGAGGCCTTAGATCCCCCGCAACCAAAAATCAAAATGGCCACCTGGCCAGATAGACGCCCTCACAGCCAACATAGAGCGGCAAACAACGCCACACATAAGCCAATATGCGATCCACACGAGGGCTCGCATCAAAAGGATGGCGCAACCAGATCCATCTATGGACCACGCAAGCGCGCTCCAGCATATGATGCAACACAACAAACATCTGAACAACGCGGTACACCCAGATACAGGGGTGCCGCACACCCCCTATGTTTCACCGATGAGGTGCTGGACCATGAATTTCCAGAGGGATTCAAACCCGTAAACATAGAGGCATACGACGGAACAACAGACCCTTGGGTCTGGATTGAGGACTATATCCTCCATATCCATATGGCTCGAGGAAATGATCTCCACGCCATCAAGTACTTACCCCTCAAGCTCAAAGGGCCAGCTCGGCACTGGCTTAAAAGCCTCCCCGAAAACTCCATTGGAAGCTAGGAAGAGCTCGAAGACGCTTTTCGGGCAAATTTTCAAGGGACTTATGTCCGACCTCCGGATGCGGACGATTTGAGTCATATAACTCAACAACCTGGAGAGTCAGCCCGAAAGCTTTGGAACAGGTTTCTTACTAAAAAGAACCAAATAGTTGATTGTCCGGACGCCGAAGCCTTGGCAGCTTTTAAGCATAGCGTCCGCGACGAATGGCTTGCCAGACATCTCGGCCAAGAAAAGCCGAGAACAATGGCAGCATTAACAAGCCTCATGACCCGCTTTTGCGCGGGTGAGGACAACTGGCTAGCCAGATGCAGCACCAGCGACCCAAGTACATCCGAAGTTAGAGACGAAAATGGGAAATCACGACGCAGCAAAAATAATAAGCGCCGGAGTAAAGAAGATAGCCCGAAGAGCACGGCGGTAAACGCCGGATTCAGAAGCTCTCGCCCAGGTCAGCAAAAGCCGCCCTCTAAAGGCGCCAGAGATGAACTGTCCAGCCTCAACAAAATTATGGACCAAATATGTCAGATCCATAGCACCCCTGGTAAACCCGCTAATCATACCCATAGAGAATGTTGGGTCTTCAAGCAGTCCGGCAAGCTCAACGCCGTACACAAGGGGGAGGATACACCAAGCAAAGACGAGGATGAGCCTCTCAGGCAAGACACTGGGGAACAAAAGAAATTTCCACCAGAAGTCAAAACAGTAAACGTGTTACACGTGATCAAGGGGAGAAACAAAGCGGCACTCCTAGATAAATATGTCCAAGGGCCTATCACCGCGGAGTCCTCACACTGGTCGTCTCAACCAATCACTTTTGACCATCGGGATTACTCAACAAGTATCCGGCGTGCAGGATGGTCTCCCTTGGTATTAGACCCAATAATTGACGGATACCACTTCACACGAGTCCTGATGGATGGTGGCAGCAGTCTAAACCTGATATATCAGGACACAATCTGCAAAATGGGGATAGACCCAACGAAAATTTGCCTGAGCAATACTACCGTTAAAGGAGTAACGCCAGGCCGAGGGGCTCATTGCACGGGCTCGCTGCTACTAGAAGTTATATTCGGCTTCCCCGATAACTTCCGTAGCGAAAATTTAACCTTCCACATTGCTCCGTTCCAAAGTGGCTATCAAGCACTACTTGGACGCGAAGCTTTCGCTCGCTTTAATGCAATACCGCATTACGCTTCCCTCATGCTTAAGATGCCCGGTCCACGTGGCATCATTACAATAAACGGAAATATTGAGCGATCCCTGCGCGCCGAGTAGGGTGCGGCTGCCTCGGCAGCCGCACACTAAAACGGCCTCACCAACTAAAGTATTCGATAGGTCGTCAAGACCACGGACACGGTTAGACGAGTCCGGCATAGCTATATGAAATTCGTACAGGTTTGATGGCCACTCCCCTATCACAAGAGCTCAACGCGCGCAGACAAGTGGCAACTTTTACTCATCTCGAAATTTACATGGTTTCTTTAAAACCTACCTTTTTGCACGACAACTTTTCACCTAAGTTCCTCTCTTTTACAGATGACCACCGTGCTACACCCGTCCAGGATATGGCACAATGGAGACACAGGCGCAGACGTGCAGCAGGGACCCGTCCCAAGGATTCTTTTTAGATTAAGACCCTGCGTCAACCTTTTTTACTGTCTCTTGTTGATACACAGCCCTCGGATTCTCAGTACAATTGAGAAGGATGCTGGCGTCTTGGCATGTGGCCACGTCAGAACAATGCACGTACTTGGACACCAGGGGCTTCTTACAAAGGGCACTGTTTAGGCCTGGTTTATACCATAAAGACCGAATACCTTAGGGAGTGTTCGGCGTCGCGAGTTTGGCCTTATATGCATCAACTCCGAATCATGTCTTTGGTCAAATGTTGGGTTTGCCTGGCTCCTATGTTTTGGTACCTTACGTTCCGCTCTATCGGCTAAGGTAGCACTAGGAGAACTACTGCGATTATGCCCCGGGTCATCCGGACGAGCACCTCAGTAGAGAAAGCCGAAAACTGACTGTCATGATATAGCGTGAGACTGGTCAACCACTCGATGACCTATCGGAATGTTAGAATTCCTCCGCCTTAACGAAGGGCCGTTTCCCGGCCAGGCATGTACGCGCCCCGAATTCGGGAGAGTGCGGCGCCACCAGGGGCTATATAGTAGCCCCACCGTCAAACTCCTATGGCTAAGTGAAAGTGTTAGAGCATTATAGTACGGTTGCCTCGTTTGCTGCGCTATCACCTCCTTAATAGGGCCAAGACGTTGGGTTAAGTGTGAACACGCATCTTCTGTGAACACCTCCGCATTATATGCATGGGGGCTGAAGCCGACGACCGCAATCTTTCAGGTTATACACATGTATACATAAACGACCGCACAAGAGGCATCATAATTACTTTCAGGCAAAAGTATAAACACAACCTTAATAAATTTCATAAAAACATTGTGTTTACAATGGGAATACATGTCACTCAAACATAATATTCTTCGAGCACTAGGCCTCTATCAAACGAGCACCCTCGAGAACCTCTTCGAAATAGTGCTCGGCAGCCACTCGTCCTATGGCCGAACCCTGCGCCGCAACAGTGGTAGCATCCATCTCCGCCCAGTATGCTTTAACACGGGCAAGGGCCATCCGCGAGGCTTCTATGCACGCCGACCTCTTCATCGCATTGATGCGCGGCACCGCACCAAGGAACTGCTGCACTAAGCTGAAATAGCTGTTCGGCTTCGGCTTTTCCGGCCACAGCTGATCCACGGCAGACCTCATGGCGAGTCCGGACAACCTATTGAGTTTGGCCCATTCGGCTAGCTGATCAGTCAATGGAAGCAGACGCTCTGGAACGTTAAATTGCGACCAGAACAGCTTGTCCACTTCATGATCTGTTTGATCTTGGAAGTATTTGGCCGCATCGACAACGCTCGCCGCTAAGTCCATATATGCGTCTGCCGAACTCCACAGCCGATCCAAAGGGGCATACCGTGGATCTCCGAACTCCCTCCACAGCATGAAGGGCTTCCTAGCCGCAATATCCCCGGCTTCACGCAGCTCCTCCTTCGCTCTCATAGTAGAGCGGGTGTCTTTGGTCGTCATCGTGGCCTTTTCAAGGTCCGTCGCCTTCACTCGGTTTTCTTATTCAAGGAACTGGCAACGGTCGGCAGTGTCTTTTAACTTTACATACATCTTGGCCATTTTCTCTTTGCTCTCACAATGCGCGGCCTTCTCGGCCCTCAACTCTTCGGCTGCCTTCAAAGCAGCCGCATTACTACTCCTTGCTTGTTCTTTGGCTCGGGCAAGTTCCGCCCGAAGGGTTTCCACGGTGGCAGCTCCATCTGCAGTCACAACATATTAAAGATACTGGCATCATGATGCTCTTACGATGTGACATTCACCAGAAAGCATTCTTACCCTGTGCCTCGTCAAGCCGCTTGTTAACAAGCTCGATGTCGGCATCTGCCGCGTCCAGTTGCCTCTTTAGTTCGGCAAACTCATTAGTCCGGCTAGCCAACGGAGCTTCCCCCACCTGCACCTAAAGGCGGTTTGGTTACTACCTGGGACTATGATCCTCTGTTCATCGTCGTTCTCGACGACAACCAGAATCTCAGGGGCTACTATCTACACAGGGCACACCTAAAAATGTGCGGTACTATCAAAAGTATCACGTACCTCAAAGCCTGTCAGTAGACTCATAAAGGCTTCATGCAATCCGCTTTTGGCGGATGAAATTCTTTCCATCACCGTACCCATTAACGAACGATGTTCTTCTAAGATGGCCGCTCGCTCCAACAGCTCCCTCGGTCCGTCCGACCGCATACCAGACGGTGCCGGACTCTTTTGTTTGCTCTCTTCAAGAGCCGGACGCTGAGGACTTTGGGTAACTATAGGATTATCTTCTGGCCTCACCGGATCCGGAGAGGCCCTCCGTGACGACACTTCAAGGTTACCCGCTTCTTGAGCGGGGGAGTCCGGGGGAGGTGTTTCGCTCTCCATCATCTCCGGAAGAAGATCCCCTGAAGACGAGCTCTGCTGAGAAGGGCTAAGATCCGAACTGCAAGATAAATGCTTCAGTTATTTTCCTTAGAAGTGAAGTAGTATATCTTCACTATTAAAGTACTTTTTGCTTACTTACAGCTCGTTAGAGGGCAGATCGCCGCGCGGACTTTGTGCGGCAAGAGCACCCCCCAAGGCAAGACCCTCTGGTGGAGACTTCTTCTCCCATTTGGAAACCGTGGTTTCCGGATCTTCAGGGGTAGTCCTCTTCCTTCCCCGGGGTGAGAGAATGCCAGATTCCTCCCTTGGGTTATCCTCCCTCACGGAGGCGCCCGTTCCCTTGGTCGGAATGGGTAGCGGTGGAGGCCCACTTTCGCCCCCTTTATTCCCCCCTTTATCTTCCTGTGAGGGCTCCGGGCAAGGTGCTAGCTCGAGCATCTTTTCCAGCACCGGATTCTCCAAGCCTTCCGGAAGGGGGGCCAAACACCGGATTATCTTTGCCTTTGTTATCCAGATCTGGTCAAAGAGCGATTTCTCAGAATGATGTCATGATAAATGAAAGACGGTGTGTTCGGCTAGAGGATAACTTACTTGGTCAGTGGTGCGGTTGCTGCTCAGGCCCATGTCCTCGATAGTGTCCGGACACTCTATCTGGGGTCCGAAGAATGATTTATACATCTCCTCGAGCGCCAGGCCGAGGAAATTCTAAATAGCGCGCGGTCCTTCCGGGTTGAACTCCCACATGCGGAGGGGCCGGCGTTTGCATGGCTGGATTCGTCGAACCCGCATGACTTGCATAACCATAATCAAACTAAAATCTCCTTGAAAGAGATCTCGAATGCGGCTCTGCAGTACATGCACGTCCTTAGCTGGACCCCAGCTCAGCCCTTTGCTAATCCATGACATCAGTTGTGGTGGAGGGCCTGAGCGGAAAGCAGGGGCAGCCGCCCACTTGGCACTTCTGGGAGCTGTGATGTAAAACCACTCCCGTTGCCATAATCCGGACACCTCTGGAATGGAACCCTTTGGCCATGGAGCTCCAGTGATCTTGCTTATTAATGCGCCTCCGCACGCTACATGCAGCCCCACGACCATCTTCGGCTTCACATCGAAGGTCTTGAGCCACAGGCCAAAGTGAGGGGTAATGCGGAGGAATGCCTCACATACGACAATAAATGCCGAGATATGGAGAAAGGAGTCCGGGGCTAGATCATGGAAATCTAGACCGTAATAAAACATCAACCCCCTAACGAAGGGATCCAGAGTGAGGCCTAGACCTCGGAGGAAGTGGGAGAGGAACACGACGTCTTCGTTGGGTTCAGGAGTAGGGACGACCAGCCCTCGGGCAGGCAGCCGATGCGAAACCTCGGCGGTCAGGTATCTGGCCTCCCTCAACTTCTTGATGTCTTCTTCCGTAACGGAGGAGGGCATCCACCAGCCTTGAAGGCTAGATCCGGACATGATTAAAGGTCCGGAGCACCTGACCTGGGCTTTGGGTGTTAGAACTCGAGGAGGGGGAAGGAGTCAATTGAGCACGGGAGGGAAAAAAGTAAAAGCCTTATCCCTTTATAAAGAGGGTGAATATCAAGCGTTCTCTCCGTAGCCATTTGGGACTTGCCTATAATCTAGGAGTCCTAGACACAGTTGGGTTACCCACGACCATATTGATGAGAATCCTGTAATTAGGGGAACACGATCTCTGCTTTGACAAGACGTGTCAAAAACTGCCTCGCGTTATGTGCGGGGCTAGTTAAAGGAAACAGTTCGAATAATCACCAGGCCATGGCATAAGGTTGTGTTGCCAAAACAAGTCAGCAAATTAGATTTGTGGAAATATTATTCTCTCTACGGTGGTATGTGGAACTTATTTTGCAGGGTCGGACACTATCCTTGTGTTCAAATTCTTCCGTGGTGTATTCGGAGGAGGAACCCGCCTTGCAATGCCGAAGACAATACTGCGCGCCGGACTCATCGTCATTGAAGCCTGGTTCATGGGCTACTGAGGGAGTCCTGGATTTGGGGGTCTCCGGACAGCCGGACTATATCCTTTGGCCGGACTGTTAGACTATGAAGATACAAGATTGAAGACTTCGTCTCGTGTCCGGATGGGACTCTACTTGGCGTGGAAGGCAAGCTAGGCAGTACGGATATGGATATCTCCTCCTTTGTAACCGACGTTGTGTAACCCTAACCCTCTCTGGTGTCTATATAAACCGGAGGGTTTTAGTCCGTAGGACACAACAATAACATACAATCATACCATAGGCTAGCTTCTAGGGTTTAGCCTCTCTGATCTCATGGTAGATCTACTCTTGTACTACCCATATCATCAATATTAATCAAGCAGGACGTAGGGTTTTACCTCCATCAAGAGGGCCCGAACCTGGGTAAAACTTCGTGCCCCTGCCTCCTGTTACCATCCGCCTTAGACGCACAGTTCGGGACTCCCTACCCGAGATCCGCCAGTTTTGACACCGACACCCTACGAAAGCTCTTTGGCTCCTCGCATGAAGACATATGGAAGGTTCTTCTCAAGTCCAGAAAATCATGACCGGACTCGGCCGAGGACCGCGGGTATCAACTGTCCCACCCTGCAAGTTCGGTAAGTTTTTATGCGTTTTACCCGCATAACACAAGGGAAATGCTTAATGTGATTTCCTCAACTCCCCTAGGGCTGTACGAAGAAGGCGGGGCAGATCCACTATCCGGCCCCGTTGTCCGAAGAACCGGCCGGCCCACTTCTGACGAAGATGCTGGCCCCGGCGCCAAACAAGGCACCGAAGAAGAAGACCGAGAAGGAGGCCAAAAAGACCCGGGGCGGTCTTCGTTGCCGCGGCACTTCGGGCACAATATCTGAAGGCTCCAACATCCGTTCTGCTATGAAGAGGACGAGCAGGAGGAGGAAGATGAATCCCCGGCGGGGGGGGGGGAGACAGAAGAGGGCGGCCTCCATACACTTGGAGGCCGAGTCGCCTAAAAGGGGAAAAACTCCTATTCCGGAAGAGTCCACTGTCGCCGCCGATAGCAGGGCAACGTGGGATCCCAAGGCCCAGCCCCTGGTGAACTCGTGAGTATAAAATACGAACACATTTATGCGTCCAGACTCATCATGGCATAATATTTTAACCTGAGCTGTATTTTTTGTAGTTCGGCGAGGTCCCGCATCAAACGATCCTCATCAGAGGATTCGCTGAGCTCGGATGCTATAGAGAGCGGGGCGCCCCCGAAGGCCCCTTCCCCCAAATATGTGCATAACACCGAGGCTCCGTCCCAGAAGGACCCCGGCCAAGGAGGGGGGAAGAGATCGTGAAACCGGTGCCTGGAGGTCAAACTTCGGGAGCCGGAGACATGGGGGTGAAGATTCCCATGGGAGTCGACGGTAGGAGCCATCTTGAATCCGACTCCCAGCCGGACGCAATTCCGGAGACCAATACGGCTCCAGAATCAAGCAGGCGGCCTCCCTCGGCTGGAGGGGGCATGTCTGTTCCACCAGCGATCTCTGTCCAGCCAGAGGTGCCGGATGTTTTCTTGGCGGCGCTGAAGAGCGCCTCCATTGTCGATGAACACCATGCCCTGATGGGTGCGATGATTAAGGGGATTCAGTCTGCTGAGAGTGGACTGAATGAAGCCTGTATCAGCCTAATAAGAGGCTTTGAGGTATGTTTTATGAGGTTTCGAAGAGTGTCATAGTATGGATAGTAGCCCCTGATACATTGTTCGGTGCAAGAAAGGACCGGACAGAGGATCGATTTTATGTTCGCAGGAAGACTCACTTGATGACATATATCTCGCTTCTTTTATAAGCAGGCGTCTGCAGCGGCTGCTGCCTCTCATGATGCGGAGGTCTCCGGACTGAATCAAAGTCTGGAGCGGGCCGAAGAAGAACTTGGCCAGTTGAAAAGGCAGTTGGAAGATAAACAAGGTATGCGCAAGCCTTGTTCGCGTTTAGTGCGAAAAAATTCTCAGTATGATAAAATATGTTTCATTATTTGCGCCAGGGGCGATGACCAAAGTCGAGGCTCTGAGGAAGGCTGTTGCAGAGGCCGAGGAAGAGACAGCCGCAGAGTAGGCTCTTCGTGAGAAGCACGAGGCCAGGGTTATTGAAGCTGAGCAGGAGCTTCAAGAGTCCGTGAAGAAATGCAAGACCTTGGAGCAGAGTTTAACGGAGAAAAAATCCGAACTCGCCAGGGCTCATCAGGCCGCGCGTGATGCCCGGGGGGAAACCAAGGCGCCCTATAGAAGATCCAAGAGGCGAGGACGATCGCGGCGGGTAAGGCTTTTTTCCATGTAAAGCAAGTATTTGAGAAGAAAATCATGTTTCTGATTTTGAGTTCGGATTTCTCCAGGGGTATTTGCGGAACTTCCCCGCAGCATATCGGAGGCCGCCCAATTCTATCGAGCCGAAGAAGGGAACACTGCGGATAAGCTCTTCTCGTCGCAGTATCTGGCACCGAATTATCTAGTGCCTTTTGCCGACCAACTGAAATAGCTGATCGAACTACATAGGGCGGCTGAACTAGCCATGAAGGATTTGATTATCCGGCTATGGCCTGCCGATCCGATTCCAGGTAGCTACTTCGGGCTCATGGAGCGGCTTGTGAGTGCCTGCCCTCGACTTGACGTCATCAAGCGGTCGGTCTGTATAGAGGGTGGGCGAATGGCCTTTGCCCACGCAAAGGTGCACTGGGGGAAGATGGATGCTGAAAAGCTGATGACCAAGGGACCGCCAGAGGGGAAGGAGCACCGCAAGCCCGAATTATATTATGAAAGTGTCCTGGAAGGATCCTGCCTAGCGGCGGAGCAATGCACCAAGGACGTTATATTTCCATGAATACAGTCATGTTGTCCTTTGTAATGTTGAACAAGGTCATTTCTATTATTTATTGCATGTTATATAAAATTTTATCCTCTTGCGCGGCCGCTTTATATATTAATCGTGAGAGTTGGCCAGTCGTCGGCTT
Organism: Triticum dicoccoides; assembly: GCF_002162155.2. Taxonomy (NCBI): domain Eukaryota; kingdom Viridiplantae; phylum Streptophyta; class Magnoliopsida; order Poales; family Poaceae; genus Triticum; species Triticum dicoccoides. The sequence continues at coordinate 297,961,644 of NC_041390.1, read as the reverse complement.
CTGCCCCCATGTAGGAAGTACGGGGGTGTTCGGGATAAACCTGATCACTCTTTATCCCAGTTTTGGGTCCTTCGAAGGAGGTGTTCAGCACAACGAACCAGGCAATCGGACTATAGGGCTTTATCACCCTCACTTAGCCATAGGAGCTTTATAAAAGGAAGGTAGGGGCAACCCCTGGTGTTCGGAAGACCGCACGAGGGGCTATATAAGCACCTGATCGGAAGAAAAGCCGATCCATCACACGCTGCATTGGTTATGCCATTATGCGGGATAAATCCTTAAAGATTTTACAACCTCTCGAACACCTGACCAGCTCTCGTCATATCATGACAGTCAGTCTTCGGCTTTCTCTACTGAGGTGCTTGTCCGGAAGAACCGGGACACAATCGCAGTAGTTCTCCCTATGCCGCCTTAGCCGATATAGCGAAACGTAAGGCAGCAGAACATGGGAGCCGGGCAAACCCAAAATTTGACCCAAGACATGATTCGGAGCTGATGCATATAATGCTATAAGTTCGGGGTGCCGAAATTCCATGAAGGTGTTCAGACTTCATTACCGTATTATGGGTGAAATGAAGCCCCTAGCATATTTAAAGCATATCACGGTGTACAGATGCCACTTGATAAAAGAATTTTAATGAGAAATAACAGCAGATAAGCGTTATATAAATCCACATGTTGTATTTGAATAGTACGTCGATGCGTGTGAGTACAGGTAATGTGATAAAAAGAAATATGACTGTGGAACCTGCTGAGACCAGGGGGAAGAAGCTGTGTGCGCATCCGGAGTATAGTCGGATGGTCATCATGGGGAATATCTAAGGATTCCCTAGCGCGTTCGAGCTGCTTCCATATCGCCAGTCCTGGTCTACACACAGTTGAACCTGCAAACAAAATGTAAGAAATGCTTGTATGCAGCAGAGCGGTTGAGCCGCGGTGTGTGGCCTGTCCTGGCTTTCGCCGGAGTGTTAATTTGAGCTCTGGACGAGCCGGGCTATCTTGCCGCAAAGTAGTTCGAAGTCCTTCGGCGGTGTCCAGGAATCGGGTCATCGACTCGAGGTTCGGTTGGAAGGTGCCACTTGTAGCTTTTGCTGTTAAAGCAGCGGTATTGTAACACCCACGATGCTGCTATATCTCCCACGTGTCGGGGCACGACTTAGAGGCATAACCGCATGGTAGGCATGTCGCAAGAGGGGTAATCTTTACACATCCCATGTACTGAATAAGAAGGGGATAAAGAGTTGACTTACAATCACCATTTCAAACAGAACATAAATATATCATACGTCATCCAAGAATACAATCAAGGTCCGACTACAGAACCAAAATAAAGAAAGACCACCCCAAATGCTAGATCCCCGATCGACCCGACCGGGCTCCACTACTGATCAACTGGAAACAAAACAACACAACAAACACGATCTTCATCGAGCTCCCACTTGAGCTTAGTTGTGTCATCTGCACCGGTATCATCAGCACATGCAACTGTTTGGAAGTATCTGTGAGCCACGAGGACTCAACAATCTCACATCCGCGAGATCAAGACTATTTAAGCTTATGGGTAGGAAAAGGTAGTGAGGTGGAGCTGCAACAAGCACTAGCATATATGGTGGCTAACTTATGCAAATGAGAGCGAGAAGAGAAGCAAAGCACGGTCGAGAAGCTATAAGTGATCAAGAAGTGATCCTGAGACTACTTACGTTCAAGCATAACACCAAAACCGTGTTCACTTCCCGGACTCCGTCGGAAAGAGACCATCACGGCTACACACGCGGTTGATTCATTTTAATTAAGTGAACTGTCAAGTTTTCTACAACCGGATATTAACAAATTCCCATATGCCCATAACCGCGGGCATGACTTTCGAAAGTTCAAAACCCTGCAGGGGTGTCCCAACTTAGCCCATCACAAGCTCTCAAGGTCAATGAAGGATATTCCTTCTCGCGGGAAGACCCGATCAGTCTCGGAATCCCGGTTACAAGACATTTCTACTATGGTAAAACAAGACCAACAAAGCCGCCCGATGTTCCGACATCCCGATATGAGCTACACATATCTCGTTCTCAGGGCAACACCGGATGAGCAATCCATACAACTAAAACCAGCCCTCAAGTTTCCCCGAGGTGGCGCTGCAAGGGGCTCTAGTTCGGACCAACACTTAGAAAAGCACTAGCCCGGGGGGTTAAAATAAAGATGACCATTGAGTCTGCAGAACCCAAGGGAAGGTGATAGGTTGTTAGGCAAATGTAAAACCAAGGTTGGGCCTTGCTGGAGGAGTTTTATGCAAAGCAAACTGTCAAGGGGTTCCCATAACACCCAACCGCGTAAGGGACGCAAAATCAAGGTACATAACACCGGTATGACGGAAACTAGGGTGGCAAGAGTGGAACAAAACACCAGGCATAAGGCCAAGCCTTCCACCCTTTACCAAGTATACAGATGCATTAATTAAATAAGAGATATTGTGATATCCCAACATATCCATGTTCCAACATGGAACAAACTTCATCTTCACCTGCAACTAGCAACGCTATAAGAGGGGCTGAGCAAAGCGGTAACATAGCCAAACAACGGTTTGCTAGGAATGATGGGTTAGATGCTTGACATGGCAATATGGGAGGCATGATATAGCAAGTGGTAGGTATCGCGGCATAGCAAAAGAGAGAGAAACTAGCAAGCAAAGATAGAAGTGATTTCGAGGGTATGGTCATCTTGCCTGAGATCCCGCAAGGAAGAAGAACGAGTCCATGCAGAAGATAAACGGACGTAGTCAAACGGATCTCACAAACGCGACATTATCAGAACTAAGCCAAAGAAGCAACACCAGAAAGAAGCAAACAACATAGTAAACAACCATCACATAAGCATGGCATGATGCGCAAACAAGTATGATGCATGTCCGGTTTAAATATGCATGGCATGGAAAAGTGCAACAAACAACACTACAAATTAAGTGGAGCTCAATATGCAATGAGTTGCATATTGACGAAACACCATGTGACTTATTTAGTTCTCTCCCGTTTATGTACCCAACAAGGTTAAATGTTATTAAACATGGCAAGAGGTGAAAGCAAAAGTAAACTACACAATCTAAGCAATTTAAATGGGTCCGGAAACATCAAACAACAATTCCGGTAAATCCCCATATGCATTTAGCAATTTAATGCAAACAACAATTTTAACATTCTTGATGTTGTTATCATGATGCGGATGACACGTGCAAGTTTATGCAATTTTTATTAAAAGTTGACATGAGCATATTATGGGACATTTGTCATCGTGGCGGAAACGAAAGGGGTACCACAGCAACGAATCCGAAAATGATGCCACGGCAACATATCGGTTCCGGTAGCTCATGGAGATACCGGTGCAAAAGGAAAAGTGACGGGAGCGTGTCATGCAAGGATGTTGGGGTGCTCCCTATTACCGGATGTCCCACATGATGTTGGGATGCTCCCGATTACCGGATGTCCCACATGATGGTGGCAAGGCAAAAGAGGGGCTTCGTGCAACGAACAACTCCGACACGGAGCAAACACGGGCATCTCATACACCACACATGCATTCATTCACGGGCGTCGTCTCGGCGTTATACCTTTGAAGAGCACGGTTTTGCGGCGGTTCGAGTTCGTAGTGGAAGTAGTGGTACTCGCGGATCGTAGTGGAAGTAGAGGTTCACGAGTGAAAGAGGAAGTAGACGTTCATGTTCGAGGAGCGGTAGTGGTACATGGTCCTCATCGAACTTGGCGTCACATTGCGTAGTCGTACACATTCTGTAGATGTTCATGTCATCGGTGTCATGGTACTTTGGGTCTTCAGACTTGCCAGTCCCGTTCTTGCGACGATAGTCGTTCACGTTCGTTCGGAGAGGTACTTGATGACTCCAACGTCTTCGGGGCGACGGTAGTTGTTCACGGGTCTTTGGTAATGGTAGGCGTACACACATGGTAGTAGAACATATTTGGAGAGGAACTTGACGCATCAAAGGTCTTCGGTGCAATGGTACTTGTTAGGTCATCATGTAGACGTACTTTCGAAGAGAAACTTGTCGCGTCCCAAAATGATCAAGGCAAAAGCCCTCGTCCAACCGTGCTCAAACTTGACGAAATCCACAAACGGTTCTTGGCATATTCTAGTCTTGGAGAGGTCTATGGAAAAGAACTTGGCGTCCACAAAGACAAGGAGCCGCGGTCTTGGCATCAAGCTAGGGTTCGAAGGCCAACGAGGGGCGAGGTGGACGCTGTTGTTGCTTGCCAGGAGGCGAAGCAAGGCGGGAGGATGCCGGTGGAGTAGGGTCGGCCTAGTCGTGAAGCAGCGGCCGGAGCAGGGAGCAGGGAGGCCGGAAGGCGCGTTCGGGGAGGCGCCGTTTAGGTTGTCTGCGAGGGCAACGGAGAGGTCTGGCTCGCCGGGCCGGCGGACGGCAGGGCAAGGGCCAGCGCGGAGCGGGGCTCGAGCGCTGCAGAGGGAGAAGGACGGCGGGAGTTGTAGGGTGTCGGCGATGCTGATGGCCTCACGGGCCATGCCGGGCGACAGATGCAGCTTGGGGGAGGCGCGGATGTGGGGCCTTGCTGGTGGCCTGCTGGATGGGCGCGAGGAAGGAGACGCGCGGAGGAGGCTCGTGGGCAGGCAGCAGCGCAGCTGCACAGGGCTCCGGCGGCACGAAGACTTGGCGCGGGGTGACGTCGCCATGGGAGGTGCCTGTAGAGGGAGAGAGTGAGGCACGCGGGATAGAGAGAGAGAGAGGGTGAGGAGGCGCTAGTGATGGGGATCGATAGAAACAGGCTAGGGTGTGGGCGTGTGTCGCTGGTGGCGGCAGAAGGAAAATGAGGAGGAGGGGGTGCGCGTGGCTAGGGTTGAGAAGGCGGGGCCGCCTGGGCCTAAAGGGTCAAATGGGCAGGTGCTGGTGATGGGAGGCCCAGGTGGCCAGAGGCCTGGCTGGGCTCTCTCTCCCTTTTTTTTCATAGCAGAAAAATAAAAGCAAAGAAAGGAAGGAGAGAAAAAAGGGGTTAGAGGAAGGACTTGGGCACGCGGACTATATTCCCGGACTCGCAAAAATGTGTACGATCCAAGAAAAATGGAGTGGGCATTTTCAAAGTTTAAATTCAAACTCATTTGATTTAAATTCAAATGGTTCGAATAGGAAGTGAGGGTTAGGAAGGTCCAAAAATGTTCGGATTTTTGGTGGAGCTCCGGAAAATGGTAAAAGAATATATGGCAAGGGTTGAGGAGCAACTCGAAGCAGAAAAGACTTGAGAGTTTAAATTGCAAGTGTGTTTGCAGTTAATTCCAAACTAATGGAATATTTTTTTATAGCTCCCTAATAATATTGGGAGGATATATGTTATAAAGAGAAAATCACCATGTGCATTTCCCTCGATTTAAATGGATCGAAGATCCATAAAATTTATTTATAAAAGTTATAAGATTAATGAAATGATGGCATGATGACATGATGCGATGCAAGAGGTGACATGATGAAATGCAACACGCAAGCAAATGACAAGGCAACAACATGAATAACTAGAAGACACCTGGCGTGTCGGTCTCGGGGCGTCACAACACTCCACCACTACAAGAGGATCTCATCCGGAGATCTAGGATGGCACCGGAGAAAATGGAAGAGGTAAAACTAAGTTGCTTCTTTGTACAAATGAGTGAAGCCAAAGAACCTTGCAAGGTTGAACAATTTTAAAGAAGGAGTACAACAAAGATGAACAAAGTTGAAAACATTCCATTAGAAAAGAGGAACAAGGAACATTACTAGAACCTTGTAGGTTGAAAGACATAAGAAACAGGTTGCAATTTACAAGAAGTACATGCAAGCACTCTGGCTGAAACGAGATGTACAAGGAACGATAAAGATCAATTACAGCAACACTCCGGTAGGAAAGAGAAGGAAAACTTGATAAGATGAAAAGAACTTGAAAGGAGAACACCACACTCCGGTTAAATGGATAAGCAAGGAAAGGAACATGATCTTCACAATTCGAGATGACGAGTGAAGAGAGCAACATCACAATGCCTCCAGAAGGAAGAATAGAAGATAGGTCATTGGAATAAAAGAATGGAGAAGAAAATGCCAGCTTCTGCCACAAATGAGCTTGGAAGCACCCTTCCAAGAAGGTTATAACAGAGTTGTTGGAAAAAAACCAACAACGAAACGGATAAACTTGTAGTGGGCCTATGGAAAACATCTCAGAACTGAGGCGAAATTCTGCCACTACGGAAACAAAAGATTGGATTGATATCAACAAGAAGACGAGAAGCTTATTTTACCGAGAAGATAAATGAAGAACTTGGATCATTTCTGAGCACCATAAATGGCAATAATCCTTAGGGAAAGCTTTAGGTGAAATATAATCCAAGATAACTCCAATGAAGAGATTGATGGGTTGTAAAGGATCTCATAAACGAATTGAAAATGATGGGTTTAAAATATGTCATTCCGGACAACTTATGAATCACGAAGCGCGAAGTGAAATTGTCAAGAATGACATAACACCACCTCAAAAGATGAGATAGAAAGAATTGCACTTCGGAATGCAAGATGAAGAATGCTTGAGCTCCTCCAACAAGTATCTTGAAGAACACTTCGAGAATGAATTAAATCCTTGATGAACAACCATGTAGAGCCTCCATGAAGAACTCCGGTAATAAAAGGATAATAAAAAGAAAGAGAAGTTGAAACCACAAGGTGAAGCCTTGCAATGATTTAGATGGATCTTCGTGATGATATAATTGAGAGAGCTTGGAACTCCGGGAAAAGTATGAAGCACTTGAACCGAGAATTTACTCATCGTGAATTTACTACGGAAGAATGAATCAATCATTTGGATGAAACAAGAATAAGAATTATGTTATGCGTATCCTTCACCAATTTAGATTGATGACAAGCACGGATTTGGCATACTACTTATTCTCGTAGAAAGGATTAAGATAGCTATAGTGCAAACTTGGGAAGGTCTTCAACAAACCGTCGGTAGGATTTAAAAAAAAACCAATGAATTGATATGATAGCGAAGGAAGAGAAATCTTGAACGAACCACCGTAAGAATTGGAAATGACCAAAGTAAAGGGATGAATCACTGGTAAGAATTAGAGAACGAAAGCTGAAAGCTGGAATGAATAGATCTTCAGAAATGATGGCCTTTGGATGATCAAGAAAAACAAAAACACCTCCTAAAATGCTCCGGATGGGTGAAAATAATTTTCCCAATTGAAAACAATTATGAGAGGATGGCATGAAGCTAGAACCATGAATCTTTGAGAGAAACAGATAAGATTTGGAGGAAAAACTCTTCTTCGGTCTTCAGATGTTGAGAATGACGACGAGAAACACCACCATGAATTATTGTGGCACTTCAGAATGAAGAATAAAAAGGTTGAATCAACAATGAAAAGAATTTGAAAGAGCTTGGAGAAAGACATATGACTGATGACAATTCATTCTTACATCAAACAATGAAATGAATTCGAGAATAACTCCGGGAAAATTAGAAGAGTCAGGTAAGATCCTGGGAAAAGACCCGTGGGTTAGGGCCCACTCAAAAGATACACCTTTGGAATGATTTGAAAGAGAGATTGCACCGGCTGAATTAAATGGCTTGAATGAGATAACAATCTCGAAAGAGCTTGAACGGATTAGGCAAATCTTCCGAGATATCTTCAGCACTTCGGATATGAATAAAGAGAGATGAACGATTAAGAGGTGCACTAGCATGGGAAAGCATTTGAAACAAGGAAAGGAATGTGATCAAACACCGAAAGCTTGAATTGAATTCACCAGAGAAGAAAAGGAACGAAGAAAGATGAACTTGAAGCTCCATTAGTATCTTCTTGAGAATCGCGGATAAGAACATTGCTTGATAAGAATGAAGAGACTTCACATGAATAAAATGGATACTTGATTAAGACATCTGATTCCCTGAAGGAAAAGGGGTTGGGAGGGCGGGAAAACAAAGGCAACTTGGGACGGATGAAGCAAACACCATCGCAAAGAACTGAGAATTGATCTCGCGAATGTAGAAATGATCGGATCCACTTGAAGAGGAACATGCCGGTTGAAAAGCATTGGCATGACCATCTCGATGATCGAAAATGATTAGCACTCCCATTAAAATATTAGAGCACCGCTGAGGAAAAAGGCATGGAATCAACACTTGACATTGAAGCAACTCGAATACCACAACTCAAAACATAACAAAGGATTGACTTGCAAAATAAGCCGGAAACAAACATATGATAGATCCCATATCGTATCATGTGTCTGTCGGAAGAGATATCCTACGATATACTTGAATTCCCACTTATAAACTCCCGAAACTTTCTAGTTATGCAATCAGGTGTTGGGGATATAGGGGAAGCATAATATCTCACCCAAAACTAGCAAATCCTACATCTAGTTGTATCCATCCTTCAACGCATAACCAAGAAACCTTCGGAAATCATTTACCTCAACCTTCGAAAAGCATTCGTTGTACGATTTATGACAATACCCCCGAACTCCCGCCCTAGTACTGGGTGGCGTCAAGGTTATCTCACCAACAACTCAACAAAAGAGATTTTCGATGTCGACGAACTCAGGTATTCCAGAACTGCAACGATAAAATTGTGATGACAACACCTCAGAGCTCAACTCCCCGGGACACTGCCACAACCCCTAAATGTCAGGAGGCACCAAGAACAATTTTCTCGTCACAAAACCTTCGGAACGATTCCAAGATACCCGCGTGATCCTAATCTTTTTCATGAAATTTGAGGAGAGAAGAGTCAAAACTCTACATCAGGAGGCCTCACCAGAGTGATGAAGGGACTGAGGAGTAAAAAGAATCCTACTCTTCGATATATATATAATCCTAAGACTCAAAACATTTTGTTCTAGACTCAACAATGTTAGCGATTCGATCAAGCAGGGGGCTCCTAAGTCGGGGATGGCTCTGATACCAACTTGTAACACCCACGATGCGGCTATATCTCCCACGTGTCGGGGCATGACTTAGAGGCATAACCGCATGGTAGGCATGTCGCAAGAGGGGTAATCTTTACACATCCCATGTACTGAATAAGAAGGGGATAAAGAGTTGGCTTACAATCACCACTTCAAACAAAACATAAATATATCATGCATCATCCAAGAATACAATCAAGGTCCGACTACGGAACCAAAATAAAGAAAGACCACCCCAAATGCTAGATCCCTGAACAACCCGACTGGGCCCCACTACTAATCAACTAGAAACGAAACAACACAACGAACACGATCTTCATCGAGCTCCCACTTGAGCTCAGCTGCGTCATCTACACTGGTATCATCAACACCTGCAACTATTTGGAAGTATTTGTGAGTCACGAGGACTCAACAATCTCACAGCCGCGAGATCAAGACTATTTAAGCTTATGGGTAGGAAAAGGTAGTGAGGTGGAGCTGCAGCAAGCACTAGCATATATGGTGGCTAACTTACGCAAATGAGAGCGAGAAGAGAAGAAAAGCACAGTCGAGAAGCTATAAGTGATCAAGAAGTGATCCTGAGACTACTTAGGTTCAAGCATGACACCAAAACCGTGTTCACTTCTCGGACTCCGCCGGAAAGAGACTATCACGGCTACACACGCGGTTGATTCATTTTTATTAAGTTAAGTGTCAAGTTTTCTACAACTGGATATTAAAAAATTCCCATCTGCCCATAACCGCGGGCACGGCTTTTGAAAGTTCAAAACCCTATAGGGGTGTCCCAACTTAGCCCATCACAAGCTGTCACGGTCAACGAAGGATATTCCTTCTCGCGGGAAGACCTGATCAGTCTCGGAATCCCGGTTACAAGACATTTTGCTGGTGATGGGAGGCTTAGGTGGCCAGAGGCCTGGCAGGGCTCTCTCTCCCTTATTTTTTTCATAGCAGAAAAATAAAAGCAAAGAAAGGAAGGAGAGAAAAGACGGGGTTAGAGGAAGGACTTGGGCACGCGGACTATATTCCCGGACTCGCAAAAATGTGTACGATCCAAGAAAAATGGAGTGGGCCTTTTCAAAGTTTAAATTCAAACTCATTTGATTTAAACTCAAATGGTTCGAATAGGAAGTGAGGGTTAGGAAGGTCCAAAAATGTTCGGTTTTTTGGTGGAGCTCCGGAAAATGGTGAAAGAATATATGGCAAGGTTTGAGGAGCAACTCGAAGCAGAAAAGACTTGAGAGTTTAAATTGCAAGTGTGTTTGCGGTTAATTCCAAACTAATGGAATATTTTTTATAGCTCCCTAATAATATTGGGAGGATATATGTTATAAAGAGAAAATCACCATGTGCATTTACCTTGATTTAAATGGATCGAAGATCCATACAATTTATTTATAAAAGTTATAAGATTAATGAAATGATGGCATGATGACATGATGCGATGCAAGAGGTGACATGATGAAATGCAACACGCAAGCAAATGATAAGGCAACAACATGAATAACTGGAAGACACCTGGCGCGTCGGTCTCGGGGCGTCACGGGTATACTCCTTGGTGCCGAGGGAAAGTTTGGCCTTGCCATTAACCGTGATGATGCCGCACGAACCGGGCATTTTGGGCTTACGGTAGGCATAATGTGGTACCGCATTGAATCGAGCGAATGCGGTTCGTTCGAGCAGTGCCAGATAATCACTGTGAAAGGGGACGATGTCAAATATTAACTCTTCGGCACGGTAATTGTCTGGTGATCCGAAGACTACCTCAAAGGCGATGGAGCCTGTACACCTGGCCTCCATACCTGGTATAATACCTCTGAATGTGGTTTTAGTGGGCTTGATCACCGAATAATCGATGCCCATCTTGCGCACTGTGTCCTGGTAAAGCAGGTTTAGACTGCTCCCTCCGTCCATAAGGACTAGCGGGAGGTGGAACCCATCAATTATTGGGTCGAGGACTAGTGTGGCTGGATTGCTCTGATTGGTGTTAACCAGACGACCTGTGCGGTTGAAGCTGATCGGCCCTAGTTTATATTGTGGGACGACTAGTTCCGTTAAGTCGACATCCCTAAGGGTGTGCGTCCGGTCCGGGTTGGGAGTGTAGGTGCCGTTTACCACGTTCACCGTTTGGATTTGCGGGGGAAATTTCTTTTGCCCTCCTGTACTCGGTGATCTGGGCTCCTCGTCGCCATCGTCGCTTTGAGACCCCTTATCTTTGTTTTTGGCACCTGACCTGTCGGCTTGTTTGAAGACACAGCATTCTCTGTTGGTATGATTGGCTGGTGTTCTTGAGGTGCCATGAATTTGGCATGGGCGGCCAAGTATGCGGTCCAGACTGGACGGACCCGAATTGTCATTTGTGAGTGGCCCATTCTGCTGACTGGACTTGGAGCCCCTGAATCCGGCATTGACTGTCGTATCTTCGATGTTTCCACCGTTTTTGCGACGCTTGTGTTTGTTATATTGGGGTTTGCCGTTGCTATCTCTGGCTTCTGATGTGCCAGGGTTGCTTGCTGTGTTGTTGCTACGGGCCAACCAGCTGTCTTCACCCGCGCAAAAGTGGGTCATGAGTGTCCTGAGGGCTGCCATGGATTTTGGCTTCTCTTGGCCGAGATGTCGGGCGAGCCACTCATCATGGATGTTATGTTTAAAGGCCGCTAGGGCTTTGGCTTCTGGACAGTCGACAATTTGGTTCTTCTTAATTAGGAATCGAGTCCAGAATTTCCTGGCTGACTCTCCGGGCAGCTGTGTTATGTGACTTAAATTGTCAGCATCCGGTCGCCGCACATAAGTGCCCTGGAAGTTGTCCTAGAATGCGTCTGTCAGGTTCTCCCAGCTTCCGATGGAGTTTCCCGGCAAGCTATTCAGCCAATGCCGAGTCGGCCCCTTGAGTTTTAGCGGGAGATACTTGATGGCATGTAGATCATCCCCGTAGGCCATGTCAATGTGGGGGAAGAAATCCTCTATCCGTACCGTGGGGTCTGTAGTGCCTTCATATGATTCAATGTTCACGGGTTTAAACCCTTCTGGGAATTCATGATCCATTACTTCATCAGTGAAGCATAGGGGGTGTGCGGCGCCTCTGTGCCGGACTATATCATGACGCAGTTCATACGAGTCTTGTCTGCTGTGTTCGGCCCGACCGGATTTGCTTTTAGTATATCCGGCGTGACGGTTGTCGTCACACGTTGGGGCGCGCCCCCATGATCCGTAGACCGATCTTTTATGTCCCGATTTGTTTTCCAATTCTTCTTGCAGGTCCTGCGTGTTACCTCAGGCCTTGCTATTTTTGTTTGACTGGCGACGGGGTGCAATCTGGACTTCGGGCTGATGCCACTTTGTCTCGGCCACGAGGTGGCCGGTTAGCCGCATCATACGCTGGTAGTGTAGGCTTTAATGCTTCCTCCTCGAGTTGGGGTAGCAACCTGCGCTTTGGGTAACTTTTGGGTGGGCGCTCAAGTTCGTATTCCTCGGCCGCCAGGACCTCAGTCCATCTATCTGCTAGGAGATTTTGGTCAGCTTGAAGCTGCTATTGCTTTTTCTTCAGGCTTTTTGCTATGGCTATAAGTCGGCGCTTGAAGCGCTCCTGTTCGGCGGGATCCTCAGGCACGATAAATTCTTCGTCGCCGAGGCTCACCTCGCTTTCGGAGAGAGGCATGTAATTGTCATCCTTTGATTCTCCGTCTGCTACCTATTCCTTAGGGCTAGCTTGCCCATCCTCCTGCTCGAGGCCTGGCTGGAGGGGATTGTCTTTGTCTTCGACGCTATCCGCAGCGTTATTGGGTATCGCTGCTTTTGCTATGGCGGGGCTTAGAGTGGCGCCGATGACGCCGGTGCTTAGATTGCTTCTCGAGGGGATTATCCTCCGTTGCCTTATTGTCATCGCTTTCATTGGGGGTGTCCACCATGTATATATCATATGATGAGGTGGCAGTCCGGCGCCCTATGAGCGGTGGTTCCTGTTCTTCTCCTACATCGTCATCCATACCGTTGATGTCTTTGGAGCCGAAATAAAGCATGTCGGTTAAGTCGTCGACAGTGGCTATCAAGTGGGTGGAGGGTGGGGGACAGATTTCTTCGTCGTCTGCTTCCCACTCAAGCCGGACACGGTTCAGCCAAGGGTCTCCTGATAAGGAGAGAGACCTCAACGAATTTAGCACGTCGCCCAAGGGCGAGTGCTGAAAGATATCCACGGAGGTAAACTCCATGATCGGTGCCCAATCAGATTCGATAGGCACGGACGCAGGCGGTTCGGAGCCTGTGGCCGGGGAAGAATCCAAGGGTCCGGCAACACAGGTCTCATAGGAGGTGAAGTCAGTATTCGGCTCTATCACCGCTGGGTGTGCGGCCTCCGTGGCGGGGTCCATCCACCCGTCCTTAGACGGCATGATCTGCTCCGAATTGAGGGCCGGAGTTGACACAGGTGTGATCTCCCGAACACTGTCCGGCGGCAGAGCTAAGTCATGCTCGTTGTGACTGTGCGGCTCACCTGACATGGGCTCGAATCAAGTATCCAGGATGTCGGCAGTATAGTTTAAGCTTCCAAACCTGACCTGATGGCCAGGGGCGTAGCTCTCGATTTGCTTCAGATGGCCAAGCGAGTTGGCCTGCAGTACGAAACCGCCGAATACGAAGATCTGTCTAGGGAGAAAAACCTCACCCTAGATCGCATTGTTGCCGATGATCGAAGGAGCCATCAAACCTTATGGTGACGACACAGTGGAACTCTCAATAAAAACACCAATGTCGGTGTCAAAACCGGTGGATCTCGGGTAGGGGGTCCCGAACTGTGCCTCTAAGGTGGATGGTAATAGGAGGCAGGGGACACAATGTTTACCCAGGTTCGGGCCCTCTCGATGGAGGTAATACCCTTCTTCCTGCTTGATTGATCTTGATGATATGAGTATTACAAGAGTTGATCTACCACGAGATCGTAGAGGCTAAACCCTAGAAGCTAGCCTATGATTGTGATTGTTGTTGTCCTACGGACTAAACCCTCCGGTTTATATAGACACCGGAGGGGGCTAGGGTTACACAGAGAAGGTTACAAGGGAGGAGATCTACATATCCAAATTTCCAAGCTTGCCTTCCACACAAAGGAGAGTCCCACCCGGACACGGGACGAAGTCTTCAATCTTGTATCTTCATAATCCAAAAGTCCGGCCGAAGGATATAGTCCGGTTGTCCGAGGAACCCCTAATCCAGGACTCCCTCAGCGGGGGCAGCAACCGCCGCGGCTAGCTCGTTCAGGGGCATTTCCATGAGGCCCCATTCCTCCTTATTTTCTGTCTCCTCCGGCTCGGAGTCGACTTCACCAAACTTGAAGACTAGTGGCAGATGATCATTCTGCGCCATGGCTATAACACCCATAATGCAGCTATATCTCCCATGTGTCGGGGCACAACTTAGAGGCATAGCCGCATGGTAGGCTTGTCGCAAGAGGGGTAATATTCACACATCCCATGTACTGAATAAGAAAGGGATAAAGAGTTGGCTTACAATCGCCACTTCACACAATACATAAATAATTCATACACCAAACAGAATACAATCAAGGTCCGACTACGGAACCAAAATAAAAGAAGACAACCCCAAATGCTAGATCCCCAATCGTCCCAACTGGGCTCCACTACTGATCAACCAAAAAGACACATAACAATAATCCAAATCTTCATCGAGCTCCCACTTGAGCTCGGTTGCGTCACCTGCACTGGTATCATCAGCACCTGCAACTGTTTGGAAGTATCCATGAGCCACGAGGACTCAGCAATCTCACACCCGTGAGATCAAGACTATTTAAGCTTATGGGTAGGGTAAGGTAGTGAGGTGGAGCTGCAGCAAGCACTAAGGAAATATGGTGGCTAACATATGCAAATAAGAGCGAGAAGAGAAGCAACGCAACTTTCGAGAAGCTAGAAGTGATCAAGAAGTGATCCCGAGACCACTTACATTCAAGCATGACACAAAAACCGTGTTCACTTCCCGGACTCCGGCGGAAAGAGACCATCACGACTACACACACGGTTGATGCATTTTAATTAAGTCAAGTGTCAAGTTCTCTACAACCGGACATTAACAAATTCCCATCTACCACATAACCACGGGCATGGCTTTCGAAAGTTTAATCCCTGCATGGGTGTCCCAACTTAGCCCATCACAAGCTCTCACAGTCAACGAAGGATATTCCTTGTCCCGAAAAGACCCGACCAGTCTCGGAATCCCGGTTACAAGACATTTTGACAATGGCAAAACAAGACCAGCAAAGCCGCCTGATGTGCCGACAATCCCGATAGGAGCTGCACATATCTCGTTCTCAGGGCAACACCGGATGAGACATCATACGAGTAAAACCAAACCTCAAGTTTCCCCGAGGTGGCCCCGCAGTCTACTCGGTTCGGACAAACGCTTAGAGAAGCACTGGCCCGGGGGGTTAAAATAAAGATGACCCTCGGGTTGGCCGACCCAAGGGAAAGGTATAGGTTGTCAGGCAAATGTAAAACCAAGGTTGGGCCTTGCTAGAGGAGTTTTATTCAAAACTATCAAGGGGTTCCCATAACACCCAACCACGTAAGGAACGCAAAATCAAGGAACATAAGACCAGTATGACGGAAACTAAGGCGGCAAGAGGGGACCAAAACACCAAGCATAAGGCCGAGCCTTCCACCCTTTACCAAGTATATAGATGCATTAATTAAAATAAGAGATATTGTGATATCCCAACATAACCATGTTCCAACATGGAACAAACTTCAGCTTCACCTGCAACTAACAACTCTATAAGAGGGGATGAGCAAAAGCGGTAACTTAGCCAAACAACGGTTTGCTAGGAAAGGTGGGTTAGAGGCTTGGCATGGCAATATGGGAGGCATGATATAACAAGTGGTAGGTAGCGCGACATAGCGATAGAACGAACAACTAGCAAGCAAAGATAGAAGTGATTTCGAGGGTATTCTCATCTTGCCTGAGATCCTGCAAGGAAGAAGAACGAGTCCATGAAGAAGACAAACGGACTTTGTCGAATGGATCCTCACAAATGCAACGTTACCGGAACTACCGAGAAGAAGTACACCAGAAAGAAAGCAAACAACATAGTAAACAACCATCACATAAACATGGCATGATGCACAACCAAGTATGATGCATGTCCAGTTTAAATATGCACGGCATGGCAAAGTGCAACAAACAACACTACAAGTTAAGTGGTGCTCAATATGCAACGAGTTTCATATTGACGAAACACCACATTCAAACATTTAGTTCACTCTCGTTTATGTACCCAACAAAATTAAATGTTGGTTAGCATGGCAAGGGGTGAAGCATAATAAAACTACCTATCTAGGCAAGTTCAAATGAGGCCGGAACAACAAGCAACAATTCTGGAAAATCCCCATATGCAATATTTGAATTTGGTACTGTTCTTCCCTAAACACAATTTTAGAGTTATTAAACATGCAAAGTAGTGCCACCATGTTAAACTAGGCATTTTTCTACCCCATTTACATATAAAGTTTATTTAATTTGGAGCTACGCTTATTTAGTTATGAAATAAAGCATTTTAACATGGCATTATGCAAAATAACCACAAACATCATTTTAAAATTTTTAAACATGCATGAAAGTTGCATATTATGAAACTAAACAAAATTCTAAGCATTTTCATATTTAAAGTTTTTACATATGATGCATAGTTTGAGAGATATGAAATGCATGATCTAGAGGGACTTTTCTGCAAATCTGCAAATCCCTGGATAATTAGACAAATTCGCAGGACTGGAAAAAAACAGGAACTGGGCCGCATGTCGGGCGGACTGGGCTCAGGACTATGGGTGGCTAAACATGGTCCAAGCCCGGATCGATGGAGAGGCCAAGGCAGGCCGGCCTGGCGGGCGAGCAGGTGAAGAGGCCTGCTTGGGGATCGCGGTCGATGCATGCGGGTCAGCGCTCATCCTGGACGAAGCAGAGGAAGCAGTTTGGCGGCGCCGGGCTTGAGGAGGCCCAGGTCAACGAGCGAAGGGAGCTAGGCATGCGCGGTTGCGTCCGGGTCGACGACTCGACCAGATCAAGCGAGGACCAGTCAACAGCGAAGAGGGACTTGGCGCTAGGGTCGTCCAACGCGGGAAGCAGAGGGTGAGCAGGAATGTTGGCACTGGTCATCGTCGTCCCCGCACGCAGAAGCGGGGGAGACCGGTGTTGGGGGCTTGGGGAGGTCGATTCGGGCCGTATCCGGTCGCCTCCGAGGCTTGGGCACACCGGAGCTTCGAGCTGGAGGCGGCGGACGGCACCCATGGCCAGGGCGGCTCCCTGTTGCAACGGAAGCAGATGGCAGCGGCAGGGAACACGTCGATTTGGCTCGGAACATGCTGGATCCGAGCAGGAAGGAGGTGCAGGCATCGGGGATGGGTGGATCCAGTGCGAGGGAGGACTTGGCGAGGCTCGACGGCACGGAACGGTGGCCATGGCGCCATGCCAGCCGGGGCGAGCTCCTCTTGCTCCTGTACCTGGCGAGAGAGAGTGAGAAATTGAGAGTGCGAGAGAGACAAAAGGAGGAGAACGAAGGGAGAGAGAGACGGTCGCGAAGGAGGAGGTTGGCCTAGATCAGTGGCGGCTCACGTGGAGGTCATCTTGGTGCTGCTGCTCCTCACCGTCGGGGTCTGCTGGCTCGATCCGCTTGGGGATCGAAGCAGGAGGAGGGGGATCAGGCGCGAGGACGAGGTGCACAGGGGCTCCTCTCCCTGGCGCGTGATGGTGGAAGGGCGAGCGCTGGTTGGCCCGGCGCTGAAGACGAGGTGGAGCGGTGGTTGCTGCGGGAGGAGACGAGGAGGGGATCTGGGAGGATCCCCAGGGAGAAAGTGGCGACGGCGGGTGAGGGATTGGATGGATGGATGGGACAGGATCCCTAGTTTCTAGGGTTTCCCATAATATATATTGTAATGAGATTAGGGTAGGGGCTATAAGTCCCTTCGATCGTAAACGGGCGGTTGAGAATAATTAGCTTAGGAGAGTCCAACGAGAAAACGATGATGATTTAGGGATGTTTGGGGATGATCCAGACCCAACGGTGACGATAGCCCGGTTCGGGTTCGGGGTAGTTTCGGATGCGCAC
Organism: Triticum dicoccoides; assembly: GCF_002162155.2. Taxonomy (NCBI): domain Eukaryota; kingdom Viridiplantae; phylum Streptophyta; class Magnoliopsida; order Poales; family Poaceae; genus Triticum; species Triticum dicoccoides. The sequence continues at coordinate 297,943,597 of NC_041390.1, read as the reverse complement.
GCGAGGAGGACCGCGGGCGGACGAGAGAGAGGTCAGGTTTGGCCTGGCGGTTGGTAGTGGACTGTGTAGATGGTCTAGGGAGGAAAGAGGAGGAAGCCCGGCAACAATTTTCGGAGACCGAAAACATCCGACGTTTGACCAACTATATTGTCGCTATAGTTATCCGTTGGGGCATCAAACGAACTACGAATGCAATGAAACTTGGCAGGCGACCTACTGACAATATAACAACACCGCATGCCAACTTTCAACCCATTCCAAGAACATTTTTTGGCCACTTATAAAATACTATCTCGGAGGTGCCGCGGGCACGTGCAAGTGTGTCCGGGCTCAGAACGGACAACGGAAGGAACGAGGAGACCGGGACGGGTGCAATTGTTGAAAACATGATGATGCAATGCACATTATTACATGGCAAGATGCAACACACAAGCGAATGACAAGGCAACAACAGCGAATAACTGAAAGACACCTGGCGCATCGGTCTTGGGGCGTTACAACACTCCACCACTACAAGAGGATCTCGTCCCGAGATCTAGGATGGCACCGGAGGGAAATGGAAGCGGAAGAGAAGAGGTAAAACTAAGTTGCTTCTTTGAAAAATGAATGAAACCAAAGAACCTTGCGAGGTTGAACAAATTGAAAGAAAGAATGCAACGAAGATGAACAGAGTTGAAAACACTCCATTAGAAAAAAAGGAACAAGGAACATTACTAGAACCTTGTAGGTTGAAAGTCATAAGAAAAGGGTTGTAATGAACATGAAGTACATGCAAGCACTCCGGTTGAAACGAGATGTATAAGGAACGATAAAGATCAATTACGACAGCACTCCGGTTGGAAATGGAAAGCATAGAATATGAACTTGGCAAAAGAAAGCACTTGGATGAGACTCCAGTTAGAAGAGGAATGATAGACACAACACTCCGGTTAAACAAGATAGAGAAGGAATAAGAATGATGTAATTTGGGTAGCACTCTGACTGTAAATGGAAAGAATTCAACATGAACTTGACAAGATGAGCTGATACTTGATGAAATCAACAACACATTGCCTCCGGAACTATTGAAAGAATGGCACAATGGGTAAGAAAGATTTCAGACAGCACTCCGGTTGAGAAGGGAGGTAAAACTTGACAGAATGGGAAGAACTTGAGTGAAGGACACGACACTCCAGTTGAATGGATAAGCAAAAGGAAAGAACATGATCTTTGACAAAAATGGGATGATGGGTGAAGAAAGCAACATTACTATGCCTCTGGAACGAAAGAATAGAAGTTGAATCGTTGGAAAGGAAATAATTGAGAAGAAAATGACAACTTCTACCACAAATGAGCTTGGAAAACACCCTTCCAAGAAGGTTATAACGGAGTTGTTGGAAAACCAACAACAAAAATAACAAGCTTGTAGTGGGCTTATGGAGAACATCTCCAAAACTATGAGGTGAAATTCTGCCACTAACGAAAACAATAGATAAATGAAGAACTTGTGTCATTTATAAGCACCATAAATAGAAACATTCCTTAGGGAAGGCTTTAGGTGAAATATAACCCAAGATAATTCCAATGAAAAGGTTGATGGACCAAGAAGAGCTCATGCTCGAAGAAATATATGGGTTTAACTATCTCATTCTTGACAACTATTGAATCATGACACACGAGGGGAAATTGTCAAGAGTGACATAACACCACCTCAAAGGATAAGGTAGAAAGAATTGCACTTCGAAATGCAAGAAGAAGAATACTTGAACTCCTTAGAACAAAACATGTGTTGAACATCATGTTTATTTTTAGAGTATTGCTAGACGGAACTTAACTCCGAGAGAAATCTTGAAGAACAAATGAAGAATGAAAGAAATCCTTGATGAGCCACCATGTTGAGCCTCCATGAAGAACTCCGGTAACAAAATGACGATAAAAAGAAAGAAAAGTTGAAAACACAAGGTGAAGCCTTGCGATGATTTAGATAGAGCTTTGCGACGGGATAAAGCGGAAAACTTGAAACTCCAGAAAATAAAAGATGAAACAATTGAAACCGAGAATTTATTCATCATGAACAAACTCTGAAGGAAGGAATTAATCACTTGGGTGAAACAAGAATATGAATTACATTATGCAAATCCTTCATCTATTAAATTGATGACAAGCAAAGGAATTGTCATACTACTTATTCTCGTAGAAAGGATTAAAGAGAGGTATAGCGCAAACTTAGGAAGGTCTTCAACAAATCACCGGTATGATTTAACCAACGAATAAATTTATATGATAATGAAGGAAGAGAAATCTTGAACGAACCACCGTAAGAATTGAAAACGAATGAAGAAAAGAGAACAAATCACCGGGAGGAATTAGAAAACGAATGAAGATACTTGACGCAATTTAGATACATGAAAACGAATGGATCACGATCTGATTAGAGAATACTTGAATGACGCACCGGTAAGATTGGGGAAAGAGAGATGAATGCTGAAAATGAATAAATCTTCTGAAATGATGGCCTCCAGAGAATCAAACTAAAAAGAATCATGAATTGCTCCGAATGGGTGAAAAGAATTCTCACAATCGAAAACAATTATGAGAGGATGGCATCAAGCTAGAATCATGAGTCTTTGAGAGAACGAATAAGATTTGGAGGAAAACTCTTCTTTGGTCTTCAAACTCTAAGAATGACGATGAGAAACACCATCAAGAATTGTTGAGACACTCTGGAATGATTAAAAGAGGAAAGGTTGAGCCAAAGATGAAAAGAATTTGAAAGATCTTGGAGAAAGGCATTTGACTAACGATAATTCATTCTTATGTCAAACTTTGAAATGAAATTTGAAAATAACTCCAGAAAAAATTAGAAGAGTCGGGTAAGATCCTGTGAAAAGACCTATGGGGCGGGAGTTCGGGAGTATTGCCATAACTCGTATAACAGATGCTTTCGAAGGTTGAGGTATAGTATTTCCGAAGGTTTTTTTGGTTATGTGTTGAAGGATGGATACGGCTGGATGTAGGAATTGTTAGTTTGGGGATCATTACTCCCACCTAGCTCTCCCACCTTGCGCCGGTGGCCACTCCGGCCCCGGCGGCCACAAGCCCCCACCAATGGCCACTCCGGCCATGGTAGTCACCCCTCTCTTCAAGATGGTGCCTTTTGCCCTAAACTTTGATCATCGGAAGAAGTTTCAAGCGGATATGAAGGCCAAGTTTGGTCACCCGGTGGTCTTCTACCCGGGTTTTCGTCAAAAGGAATTCACCATGGTGGTTTCATTTAGCCGTGCCTCTTTCAGACTTAATGTGCACACGGTTAGTGTCTCTCTTCTTGCCATGTTTGGGGGTTATGCCCAAGGTTTTTGTGTTCGATTGTTGAAGGGCAGGTCTTTCAAGTTCTCGGTTGCTTCAAAAGCAGTGGGTTTTGAGATCTATAATGCGGGTAACATTGTTGAGAAGGATTTTTAATTGGTCTTTAATCTTTGGAACTTCGGGGGCCCGAATTGGCAACGGGAAGAAGCTCTATACTATGCCGAGCTTGACAAAGAATGGACCTTAGTGGGTAGATCTAGCAAGGCCATTGTTCCTCACTCCGGTGATCACCGGAGCTATTCCACGGTGGTCCGGGATGGTAGATCGGTTTTTGATAGATTATCGATTACCATTCATGAGGGCTCTAATCAAGGTCTTAACAACAATTCATTGCACGTTAATTCTGGTCAAGTCAGTCCTCAGATGGAGCGCCAGGTCATGCAACGTTCTCTTGCACATAATCACGTGGTTTGCCATGCATGAGGGGCCAACGGTCACCTGGCCCGCTTTTGCACCGCTCCGAACCTTCCTGGGATTTGGCCGTTTATTCCTTTTGCTTCTTTCCCGAGCCCAGCTGCAGAGGCTTGGGCCGAAGGTGAGGTGGAATCTTGGTTTCGATGTATTGGGTCGGCTGCACAGATTTGGCAGGTGCCTTCATTTAAGGAGTTGGCCAAGGATTTTTTCCCAAACTTCCAGCCGAGACCGTCGTTTGCCTCCTCGCCTTCCACTTCACTTTCCTTCTCTGCTACCAACTCTGCTTCTGCCTCGACAAGCTCGCCGCCGCTGCCATTGCTGTCAGATAGGGCACTGGTTGCCTCCTTGCCAGAGTCGGCGTCGATGGCCAATATCCCCATTGACCCTCAACCATTCATTCCACATGGCTTTCAGATTCAGGTGATTGAAGGCCACAATGGGGTTTCTCGTGCTATTGTTCCTCGTCGCCCAAGAAGGCACGGACAATGGGTAATTGCCAGTATCCACCCGCATCCAGATGAGGTATTTTTCCCAAATGTGCGTGAAGTTCTTGAAGAGTTTCTTCAGGGAGTTGCGCCAGTAGGTGTTAGAGAAATCCAGCCATGTCCTTTTGGGGAAGCTTATGTCAAGTTCACGCATGTCAGAGATAGAGATAGGCTCATTCAGTAGGGCCCGCATGCATTTGGCGATGTTTTTATTTCTTTTATGAAGCACAATCAAGGAAGGAATTGGCGCCGGGTTCATTTCAATAGAACTTGTTGGTTGCTGTTTGTGAGGGTCCCCTTTGATTTCTGTAACACTAAGGATATTGCTTCTGCGATATCAAAGTGGGGCAAGATCATTAGTTGGGAGAAAGAAGATGCCCTGAAGGGGAAGATCTTGGTCAAGGCTAGAGTCATAGAGCTTGGTGATATCCCTAAAAGTATAAGATGGTCTGAAGGAGAACAATTTGAGGAGGAATCCTGGACCTACTCTGTTGAAGTTCTTCTTGAGGAAATGTTGGGTGGTGGGCCTACAGACGAGGACCCTTTTCCACCTGAGCGTGTAGACCCACATCCAGTGCCCCAGCATGCTAATGATTTCCCAGGTTTTCAACCACTGCCTATTCACAATATTCAAGCTCCTAATGAAGACTGGGATGATTGGGAAGAACAAGCAGAGCAAGAGGATCACTGGGCTTTCCCACAACCAACTCCTATCCTTCCTCAGTGGCATCAAGTTGAAATTCCAGCTCTATTAGAAGATGGGGCACAAAACAGTAGCATTACTACTACTGTATCTCTATCTGATGGTTTACTTTCATTGACCCACTCTGCCAGTGAAGAGGCCAACCAAGGTGTTCAGGTCCCTCCAATTGGTCAAGGGCTTCCTAACATTGCCTTGGCTTATAATGCAGTTGGAGAAGAGGATGATGTACAGGTGCTGCAGCCAAATGCTGATCAGCCACAGAATGTGATCATGCAGCATGCTGAACTGACCCTGAATGTGGTTGCTGAAGAACAACAAATTCTGCAGCCAGTGGTTGCTGTAGCTCAACAAAACCTACAGCCTGTTCCCACTTCAGACATGCCCTCTACCGTCAGAGATATTGAAGCTTCTAGCACTTCTTTGCCCATTGTGCACTCAGACAAGCAGCCTGAAAATTTGAAGGAAGTTCCTCACGCTGATAATAGTGCAGTGCCATTGGATGTTGCTGGCAGTGATATTGTTGCAGATTCTATTCCTTCACATCAAGTTCATATTCCAGATATCAAGGGAAAGGCTGATGTTCCAATCCCTCACATTGGTTCCTCATCTAAAGCAAACCCTAAAGGTAACTATGGGTCCTTCTCTTTGCCAGGTTCTCCTTCTTTGCTTGAATTACATACACTGGCTCAAGATCATGCTTTGCAAGTCATTGATGGTTCACATTTAATTTCTGAAGAAGGGCTAGATTTATGGATACAGCACTTTGCACCAGCAACCCAAGGAGCTACCCCAACTTTCAAAATAGATATTCTAGTAAGTTGGTTTAACTGCATAATTCATTTACTGTTGACACCTGACAAGTTTGGTTGGACCATGCATTTGCTCAAGTCTGATATCTGGAAATTGTTGACTGCTAATTGTGAGCAAGAAGAAACTCAGCTTTTTCATATACCTGATGGATGTACAACTTCTCAGGCACCTACATGTAAGTATTTCATCCTGGGTCTGGGCAAGGAAAATGAAGGTATTAGTCCTGCTGCTCATTCTTCCACTGGGGCAAGTAGTCCTCTTCAGCAGGTGTCCCCAAATAAAGTCCTGCCACTTGGAAAGGCCATCTCAAGGAAAAGGAGGGATAAAGAACCTATGGTGGAAACAGAGGTAAGAAGAAGTGACAGGATCAAAAAGGACAATAATGGCTATAGAAGGAAATCATGTGATGCTAAATCTTGTTTACCATGTAATGCTATACCTCCAATTATTCACAATTCATTGGTTAAAAACCTGTCTAAATCTTTCTGTAAGGTTGCTGAGGAAGAGGTACATGAAAAGCTGTCCAAGAAACCTAAGAAGAAGGGACAGCAAGAGGTGGCTAATGTGTCCAAGGCCACAGCAGAAGCAGTCAAGTCTAGGCCCGTGTGATGATGTGTCTTCAACATCAGCCTGTGATAGATAGCAGAATGGCCTGCTATTCTCTTTTGGGAAATATTTGTCTTATGTATGCAGTCAACTATAATGTTTACAACTGCTGCACACTGCTTGTTTGCCCTGGATGGCACCTTTTGTATGTTACCTGCACTTTGCTGCTCTGTCAGCTCTGATATCTCGTGGAAGGGACTACTGCTCTATCTGATGCTATGGAAGCTTCTGGACCACATTTCTGGTTGTCTAGGTTTTCTTGGTCATATGCTTCTGTGACATGCTGGAATGTTTCCCCTTGCTATAGGTGCTTTGTCCTTTATATGGATCCCAATGACATTGTGGCCTGGGATAATCATCAGGGGGTGGGCCCTGCTGATCAAAGTAGCATAAATTTGACTTTTAATGAATAACAATAGAACTTGGAATATCTTAAACTAGAATGTGAGGGGAATTAATTCCTCAGATAAGTGGTTGGCTATCAGGCAAACTGTGGAAGAAAGTGCTGCTGGGATTGTGTGCTTACAGGAAACTAAGAGAGAAAACATTGATCTAACATATATTCATAAAGTCCTCAGAGGTTTAATAAATTTGAGTACTTACCTTCCATTGGGGCTTCAGGTGGCATACTCACTGCTTGGAATGGAGCTCTATTTTCTGTAGAGCTAATGTTTCAAAACAAGTTCTCCTTATCCATTCAGTTCACCTACAAGACATCTTCCAAAAGTTGGATCCTCACAAACATCTATGGTCCTTGCAATCATGAGGATAAAATTGAGTTCATTGACTCGTTTGGTAATATACAAATGCCTAATGATGTAGATTGGATTATCATGGGGGATTTTAATTTTATCAGAACACCTGAAGACAGAAACAGACCTCGAGGGGATGTTAATGAAATGCTCATGTTTAATGAGGCAATAAGTGAACTTGGCCTGATTGAACTCCCTCTAAAAGGCAGGCAGCTTAGCTGGAGCAACATGCAAGACAACCCACTACTGGAAAAATTAGACTGGTTTTTCACCTCTGCAGCTTGGATGACCAGCTACCCAGATACTTTGGCTCTTCCCATGGCTAAACCAATTTCTGATCACCTACCTTGCATGATAAAAATTGGCACAAATATCCCAAAATCTAGAGTGTTCAGATTTGAAAACTATTGGCTTAATCACAACTCTTTTAAACAGGTGGTTCAGACTGCTTGGACTATTCCACTAGGTCATTCAGATTGTGCAAAAAAGATAAATACAGAATTCAAAAATGTTAGAAGAGCACTTAAGCTGTGGGCCAAAAACCTTGCTTGTCATAAGAAGCAAATTGCAGAGCTAAATGACTGTATATTTCTCTGGGATATGATTGAGGAATTCAGGGACCTTTCACTGTTTGAAAATAATTGCAGGACCATGCTCAAGGAGTATTTATTAACTGTGCTCAATGATCAGAAGGTTTATTGGAAACAGAGAGGTAAAATTAAAGGAGTAAAGTTTGGAGATGAGAACACAAAATTCTTCCACACCAAAGCCTCTATTAATCATAGACACAATAAGATTGCTATGCTGATGAACAAGGATCAAGTTGAAGTATCAGATCATGATGGAAAGGCTGCAATCCTATGGGAGGCTTTTAAAAATAGACTGGGACAATCTAATGGACACTCAATGCACTTTGACCTCAATGATCTTTATGAAAACACAGTGGACCCCCAAATCTTCATTAACCTAGAAAAGCCTTTTTTCTCAAGAAGAAGTTGAAGAAGTGGTTAAAAACCTGCCTACAGATAAGTCACCAGGGCCAGATGGATTCAATAATGAGTTTATTAAAAGTTGTTGGGATATTATTAAGACTGATGTCTTTGAGCTTATATTGGCATTCCATGCTGGGAAGGTAAATCTTGAGAGCATTAACTCCTCTTTCATCACTCTAGTGCCAAAAAAAGAGGTGCCCCTTTCTCCAAATGACTTCAGGCCAATTTCATTGCTAAATGGTGTTCTGAAAATCATTACGAAACTGTTGGCCAATAGATTGCAAAGAGCTATTCTGCAAATGGTGCATATTAATCAATATGGCTTCCTCAAGGATAGAGTGATCCAGGATTGCCTAGGATGGGCATATGAGTACATTCACCAGTGTCATACATCTAAGGAGGAAATCTTAGTAATTAAACTAGATTTTGAGAAGGCTTTTGATACAATTGAGCATGCTGCAATCATTGATATTTTTAGAGCTAAAGGATTTGGAGAGAAATGGATTTCCTGGATGGAAGCTCTGTTCACAACTGCATCATCTTCTGTACTACTAAATGGAGTTCCTGGGAAAAAAATTACATAAGGAGAGGAGTAAGACAAGGGGACCCTTACTCTCCTTTAATATTTGTGCTGGCTGCTGATCTGCTACAATCCATTCTTAACAAAGCTATGAGATTAAACTTGATCACTGCTCCACTTCAAGTAAAATCATGCCCTCACTTCCCAATTGTACAATATGCAGATGACACTCTATTGGTTATGCAAGCTGATTCTAGGCAGTTGTTCTATTTAAAAGCACTTCTGAATACTTTTGCTACAGCAAATGGGCTCAAAGTAAATTATGGGAAATCCATCATGGCACCTTTGAATATTGCTGAGGACAGGGTAGAAATTTATACAAACACCTTGCAGTGTGCTAGAGGACAATTCCCCTTTACTTACCTTGGTATGCCCTTGGGAATATACAAACCAAGTGTTGAGCAATGTCTTCCCCTAGTTAACAGGATTGCCAAAAGATTGGCTGGTATCTCTATCTTCATGACCCAAGTTGGAAAATTACTGCTGGTCAAGTCAGTGATGACATCTTTATTAGTTTTCTTCATGTGCTGTCTGGACATACCTGTTACAATAAAAAACAGATCATCAAGTACTTGAGACACTGTCTTTGGAGAGGCCCTGATATGGAGGACAAAAGACCTGCTTTGGTTGCATGGCACACAGTGTGTAGACCAAAAGACCAGGGAGGATTAGGAGTTCTAGACATCTTTACACAAAACAAAACCTTGCTCATGAAGAACCTCCACAAATTCTTCAACATACATGATATTCCTTGGGTCAACCTGATTTGGGAAACATATTATAGTGATGGAAAATTACCAGGGGACAATATGATTGGATCATTCTAGTGGAAATCCAACTTAGCTCTCATTGATCAGTACAAAGCTATTGCTAGATGTAATGTGGGAGATGGTGTCAGTGCTTTCTTTTGGGATGATCTATGGAGCCAAGCAGTACTTAAACACCAATTCCCTCACTTGTTCTCTTTTGTCAAAGACCCCCAGCTGAATATTCAACAAGTGTTGCAGACTGAGTACTTACAGGATCTATTCTTTCTCCCTTTGACAATTGAGGCATATGAGGAATTCTTACAAATGGAAGACATTTGCATAGCCATGAGACAATCGGAGCATTTAGACTCACTTGACACATGGAGTTACATTTGGGGGACTGAACACTATTCATCCATCAAAGCATATAAAGTCTTAATTGGTCACAAGCAGACACCTCCACACTTCAATTGGATCTGGCAGAGTTCCTGCCAGCCAAAGCATAAAGTTTTCTTCTGGCAACTTCTCCATGATCGAGTCAACACAAGAAATTTACTTAGAAGAAAGAATTTTGTGTTGGAGGATTATAACTGTGCTGTTGGAGGCTGTCAACAAGAAGAAACACTGCATCATCTCTTTTGGGGCTGTCAATTTGTTCAACAATGCTAGGATTTCATTTTTCCAACAAGAACTCCAAACTTGTCTGTGTTAGAAGCATTCCAAGATCTTAAAGACAAACTAAGGTATCCATTTTACATGGAGATAATCATTCTTGGAGCATGGGCCATATGGATGAACAGAAACAATAAGATTTTTGAAAACATTGCACCTTCATTTCAAGGGTGGAAGTTCATATTTTTGGAGGAACTGAAGCTTCTAAAGTTTAGAATGAGGAAGAAGCATGAGAGACAATTTTCAGTTTGGCTTCAAGGCCTTTTGTAATTACTCTGTTCTTAGGCTACTATGTTGTTTGTTTTCTCCTTTATTTTCCTTTTAGTCTCTTTCTGCTCTTTGGGCTTACCTCAAGCCTTTCAGACTTTTTTTTACCTTGCTCTCTTAATTTATAAAAATTGCAGTGGGGTTTTACCCTACTGTTTATAGTCAAAAAAAGACCTATGGGTTAGGGCCCACTCAAAACAAACACCATTGAATGATTTAAAAGAGATATTGCACTGGTGGAATTAAATGGCTCAAAAGAGATGACAACCTCGAGATATCTTGAACGGATTAGGAATGAAAACACAAATCTCCTGAGCTATCTTCGGTACTCCACAACAAATGAATGGCGAGAAGTAGATGATAAAGGGGTGCACCGGCATGAGAAAACATGTGAAACAAGGAAGGGAATGTGATCAACACTGAAGGCTTGAATTTAGTCCACCGGGGAAGAAAAGAGGATGAAGAAGGAAATAATGATGAACTTGTAGCTCGTGAGCATGTCCATGAGAAATCACCGGTTAAGAACATTGAAGGAAAGGAATGAAGAGTCTTCACATGAATAAAATTGATACTTGATTAAGATATCTGAGTCCTTGAATAAAAGGGTGGGAGGGCGGGAAAAACAAAGACAACTTGGGGCGGATGAAACAAACACCGTTGAGAAAACTTAGAGTTGATCTTGCAAATATTGAAAAATGATCGGATCCACTTGAAGAGAAACGCGCCGGTTGAAAAGAATTGCAAAGATAACCTTGATGATCAAGAAGGATTGGTATTCACATAGAAGTATGAGAACATCGCTTAGGAAAGTTATGGAGTCCACACTTGACATTGAAGCAACTCGAATACCACAACTCAAAACAAAACAAAGGATTGGCCTGCAGAATAATCTGGAACAAACATATGATAGATCCCATATCGTATCATGTGTCTGTTGGAGAGATATTCCAGGAGCTACTTGAATTCCCACTTATAAACTCCCGAAACTTTCTGGTTATGCAATCAGGTGTTGGGGATACAAGGGAAGCATAATATCTCACCCAAACTAACAATTCCTACATCCAGCCGTATCCATCCTTCAACAAATAACCAAAAAACCTTTGGAAATCATGTACCTCAACCTTCTAAAAGCATCTGTTATACGAGTTATGGTAATACTCCCGAACTCCCGCCCCAGTACTGGGTGGCATCGAGGTTATCTCACCAATAACTGCATAAAAGAGATTTTCAATGTCGGCAAACTCAGGTATTCCAGAACTGCAACGATAAAATTCTGACGACAACACCTCGGAGCTCAACTCCCTAGTACACTGCCACAACCCCTAAATGTCAGGAGGCACCAAGAACAATGTTCTCGTCACAAGACTATCGGAACGATTCCAAGATACCCGCGTGATCCTAAAAAAAATTCATGAAATTTGAGGAGAGGGAAGTCAAAACTTCTATGTCGGGAGGCCTTACCAGAGCGACGAAGGGACTGAGGAGTAAAAAGAATCCTACTCTCTGATATATATAATCCTAAGACTCAAAGCATTTTGTTCTAGACTCAACAATGTCAGTGATTCGATCAAGCAGGGGGCTCCTAAGTCGGGGATGGCTCTGATACCAACTTTTAACACCCACAATGCGGCTATATCTCCCGCGTGTCGGGGCACGACTTAGAGGCATAGCCGCATGGTAGGCTTGTCGCAAGAGCTTCACACATCCCATGTATTGAATAAGAAAGGGATAAAGAGTTGGCTTATAATCGCCACTTCACACAATACATAAATAATTCATACACCATCCATAATACAATCAAGGTCCGACTACGGAACCAATATAAAAGAAGACAACCCCAAATGCTAGATCCCCGATAATCCCAACCGGGCTCCACTACTAATCAACTGAAAAAGACACATAACAACGATCAAGATCTTCATCGAGCTCCCACTTGAGCTCAGTTGCGTCACCTGCACTGGTATCATTGGCACCTGCAACTGTTTGGAAGTATCTGTGAGCCACGAGGACTCAAGAATCTCACACCCGTGAGATCAAGACTATTTAAGCTTATGGGTAGGGTAAGGTAGTGAGGTGGAGCTGTACCAAGCACTAAGAAAATATGGTGGCTAACATACAAAAATAAGAGCGAGAAGAGAAGTAACGCAACGGTCGAGAAGCTAGAAGTGATCAAGAAGTGATCCTGAAACTACTTACGTTCAAGCATAACACAAGAACCGTGTTCACTTCCCGGACTACGCCGGAAAGAGACCATCACGGCTACACACGCGGTTGATGCATTTTAATTAAGTCAAGTGTAAAGTTCTCTACAACCAGACATTAACAAATTCCCATCTGCCACACAACCGTGGGCACGGCTTTCGAAAGTTTAAACCCTGCATGGGTGTCCCAACTTAGCCCATCACAAGCTCTCACGGTCAACGAAGGATATTCCTTCTCCCGGAAAGACCCAATCAGTCTCGGAATCCCGGTTACAATACATTTCGACAATGGTAAAACAAGACCAGCAAAGCCGCCCGATGTGCCGACAATCCCGATAGGAGCTGCACATATCTCGTTCTCAGGGAAACACCAGATGAGACATCCTACGAGTAAAACCAAACCTCAAGTTTCCCCGAGGTGGCCCCGTAGTCTACTCGGTTCAGACCAACACTTAGAGAACCACTGGCCCGGGGGGGTTAAAATAAAGATGACCCTCGCGTTGGCCAACCCAAGGGAAAGATATAGGTTGTTAGGCAAATGTAAAACCAAGGTTGGGCCTTGTTGGAGGAGTTTTATTCAAAGCAAACTGTCAAGGGGTTCCCATAACACCCAACCGCGTAAGGAACGTAAAATCAAGGAACATAACACCGGTATGACGGAAACTAGGGAGGCAAGAGTGGAACAAAACACCAGGCATAAGGCAGAGCCTTCCACCCTTTACCAAGTATATAGATGCATTAATTAAAATAAGAGATATTGTGATATCCCAACATATCCATGTTCCAACATGGAACAAACTTCAGCTTCACCTGCAACTAACAACGCTATAAGAGGGGCTGAACAAAAGCGATAACTTAGCCAAACAACGGTTTGCTAGGAAAGGTGGGTTCGAGGCTTGACATGGCAATATGGGAGGCATGATATAACAAGTGGTAGGTAGCGCGGCATAGCGATAGAACAAACAACTAGCAAGCAAAGATAGAAGTGATTTCGAGGGTATGGTCATCTTGCCTGAGATCCCGCAAGGAAGAAGAATGAGTCCATGAAGAAGACAAATGGACGTAGTCGAACGGATCCTCACAAACACAACGTTACCGGAACTACCGAGAAGAAGTACACCGGAATGAAAGCAAACAACATAGTAAACAACCATCACATAAACATGGCATGATGCACAACCAAGTATGATGCATGTCCGGTTTAAATATGCATGGCATGGCAAAGTGCAACAAACAACACTACAAGTTAAGTGATGCTCAATATGCAACAAGTTGCATATTGATGAAACACCACATTCAAACATTTAGTTCACTCTCGTTTATGTACCCAACAAAATTAAATGTTGGTTAGCATGGCAAGGGGTGAAGCATAATAAAACTACCTCTATCTAGGCAAGTTTAAATGAGGCCGGAACAACAAGCAACAATTCCGGAAAATCCCCATATGCAATATTTGAATTTGGTACTGTTCTGCCCCAAACACAATTTTAGAGTTATTAAACATGCAAAGTAATGCCACCATGTTAAACTAGGCATTTTTCTACCCATTTACATATAAAGTTTATTTAATTTCGAGCTATGCTTATTTAGTTATGATATAAAGCATTTTAACATGGCATTATGCAAAATAACCACAAATAACATTTTAAACATGCATGAAAGTTGCATATTATGAAACTAGACAAAATTCTAAGCATTTTTCATATTTAAAGTTTTTACATATGATGCATAGTTTGAGAGATATGAAATGCATGATCTAGAGGGACTTTTCTCCAAATCTGTAAATCCCTGGATAATTAGACAAATTCGTAGGACTGGAAAAAAACAGGGACCGGGCTGCATCTCGGGTGGACTGGGCTCAGGACTGTGGGTGGCTATCCATGGGCCAAGCCCAGATTGATGGAGAGGCCAAGGTAGGCCGGCCTGGCGGGCGAGCGTGTGAAGAGGCCTGCTTGGGGATCGCGGTCGATGTAGCGGGACACAGTCAACGCACGCGGGCGAGCGCTCGTCCTGGATGAAGCAGAGGAAGCAGTTTGGTGGCGCCGGGCTTGAGGAGGCCGAGGTCAACGAGCGAAGGGAGCTAGGCCTGCGCGGCTGCGGCTCCGTCCGGGTCGATGACTCGACCAGATCGAGCAAGGACCAGTAAATGGCGAAGAGGGACATGGCGCTGGGGTCGTCCAATTCGGGAAGCAGAGGGTGAGCAGGAGAGTTGGCATTGGTCATCGTCGTCCCCGCACGCAGAAGCATGGGATACCGGTGTTGGGGGCTTGGGGAGGTCGATTCGGGCCGGATCCGGTCGCCTCCGAGGCTTGGGCGCACCAGAGCTTTGAGCTGGAAGCGGCGGACGGCACCCATGGCCATGGCGGCTCCCTGTTGCAGCGGAAGCAGATGGCAGCGGTAGGGAACACGACGACTTGGCTCAGAACTTGTCGGATCGGAGCAGGAAGGAGGTGGAGGCATCGGGGATGGGTGGATCCGGTGCGAGGGAGGACTTGGCGAGGCTCGACGGCACAGAACGGTGGCCATGGCGCCATGCCAGCCGAGGCGAGCTCCTCTTGCTCTTGTACCTCGCAAGAGAGAAAGATAGAGAGACACAGAGAGAGAGAGAGAGAGAGAGAGAGAGAGAGAGAGAGAGAGAAATTGAGAGAGTGAGAGAGACAGAAGGAGGAGAACGAAGGGAGAGAGAGAGGGGGTCGCAAGGGAGGAGGTCGTCCTGGATCAGTGGCGGCTCATGGGGAGGTCATCTTGGCGCTGGTGCTCCTCGCCGGTGGGGACTGCTGGCTCCATCCGCTCGGGTATCAAAGCAGGAGGAGGGGGCTCGGGTGCGAGGACGAGGCACACATGGGCTCCTCTCCCTGGCGCGTGATGGTGGAAGGGCGAGTGCTGGTTGGCCCGGTGCTGAAGACGTGGTGGAGCGGTGGTTGCTGCGGGAGGAGACGAGGAGGGTTTCTGGGAGGATCCCAAGGGAGAAAGTGGCGACGGCGGGTGAGGCATTGGATGGATGGATGGGACAGGATCCCTAGTTTCTAGGGTTTCCCATAATATATATTGCAATGAGATTAGTGTAGGGGCTATAAGTCCCTTCGATCGTAAACGGACGGTCGAGAATAATTAGCTTAGGAGAGTCCAACGAGAAAATGATGATGATTTAGGGATGATCCGGACCCAACGGTGACGATAGTCTGGTTCGGGTTCGGGGTAGTTTCGGACGCGCACGCGAGGAGGACCACGGGCTGACGAGAGAGGTTAGGTTGGGCCTGGTGGTTGGTAGTGGACTATGTAGATGGTCTAGGGAGGAAAGAGAGGGAAGCCCGGCAATAGTTTTCGGAGACCGAAAACATTAGACGTTTGACCGACTATATTGTCGCTATAGTTATCCGTTGGGGCATCAAACGAACTCCGAATGCGATGAAACTTGGCAGGCGACCTACTAACAACATAGCAACACCGCATGCCAACTTTCAACCCATTGCAAGAACATTTTCCGGCCACTTATAAAATATATCTCGGAGGTGTCGCGGGTGTGTTTAAGTGTGTCTGGGCTTAGAACGGACAACAGAAGGAACGAGGAGACCGGGACAGATGCAAGTTTTGAAAACATGATGATGCAATGCACATGATGACATGGCAAGATGCAACACGCAAGCGAATGACAAGGCAACAACAGCGAATAACTAGAAGACACATGG